>NC_048225.1:89923626-89960330 GCF_002007445.2 Ailuropoda melanoleuca
GGTGATGGGTAGTAAGGAGGGCACGTATTGCATGGTGCACTGGGTGTTATACGCAACTAATGAAGCATCGAACTTTACATCGGAATCCGGGGATGTACTGTATGGTGATTAACATAATATAATAAAAAAAATCGTTAATAAAAAAAAAAAGAATAAAGAGACATAGAGATAAAAATACGTTAATAGTACAGATCCTCAACACTCCACCATGAGAAATAGACAGAGCACCCATGCAGAAAATCGACAAAGAAACAAGGGCTTTGAATGTCATACTCGACGAGTTGGACCTCATAGATGTATATAGAACACTACACCCCAGAACCAAAGAATACTCANTTCTATTCAAATGCCCATGGAACATTCTCAAGAATAGATCATGCTCTGGGACACAAAACAGGTCTCAGCCAATACCAAAAGATTGAAATTATCCCCTGCATATTCTCAGACCACAACGCTCTGAAATTGGAACTCAACCACAAGGAAAAACCTGGAAGAAACTCAAACACTTGGAGGCTAAGAACCATCCTGCTCAAGAATGACTCGATAAACCAGGAAATCAAAAAACAAATTAAACAATTTATGGAGACCAACGAGAATGAATACACAACGGTCCAAAACCTATGGGATACTGCAAAGGCAGTCCTAAGGGGGAAATACATAGCCATCCAAGCCTCACTCAAAAGAATACAAAAATCTAAAATGCAGTTTTTATATTCTTACCTCAGGAAGCTGGAACAGCAACAGAGGGACAGGCCTAATGCACGCACGACGAAGCAGTTGACCAAGATTAGAGCAGAAATCAATGAATTAGAGACCAGAACCACAGTAGAGCAGATCAACAGGACTAGAAGCTGGTTCTTTGAGAGAATCCATAAAATTGATAGACCACTGGCAAAACTTGTCCAAAAACAAAGAGAAAGGACTGAGATTATTAAAATTATGACTGAAAAGGGAGAGGTCACGACCAGCACCATTGAAATTGCAAGGATTATTAGAAACTTTTATCAACAGCTATATGCCAATAAACTAAGCAATCTGGAAGAGATGGAGGCCTTCCTGGAAACCTATAAACTACCAAGACTGAAACAGGAAGAAATTGATTTTTTAAACAGGCCAATTAATTATGAAGAGATTGAATCAGTGATAAACAACCTTCCAAATAACAAAACTCCAGGCTCGGATGGATTTCCTAGGGAATTCTACCAAACATTCAAAGAAGAAATAATACCTATTCTCCTAAAGCTATTTCAAAAAATAGAAACAGAAGGAAAGCTACCAAACTCATTCTATGAGGCTAATATTACCTTGATCCCCAAACCAGGCAAAGACCCCCTCAAAAAGGAGAATTACAGACCGATTTCTCTAATGAATATGGATGCCAAAATCCTCAACAAGATCCTTGCTAATAGAATCCAACAGTACATTAAAAGGATTATCCATCATGACCAAGTGGGATTCATACCTGGGATGCAAGCATGGTTCAACATTCGCAAATCTATCAGTGTCTTAGATTTTATCCAGAAGGAAAAATTCAAAACTCATATGATTCTCTCAATAGATGCAGAAAAAGCATTTGACAAAATACAGCATCCTTTCCTGATTAAAACCCTTCAGAGTGTAGGAATAGAGGGTACATTTCTCAATCTCATAAAAGCCATCTATGAAAAGCCTACTGCAAGCATTATTCTCAATGGGGAAAAGCTGGAAGCCTTTCCCTTAAGATCAGGAACACGACAAGGATGCCCACTCTCGCCACTATTATTCAACATAGTACTAGAAGTCCTTGCAACAGCAATCAGAAGACAAAAAGGGATCAAAGGTATCCAAATCGGCAAAGAAGAAGTCAAACTGTCTCTCTTTGCAGATGACATGATACTCTATATGGAAAACCCAAAGGAATCCACTCCCAAACTATTAGAAGTTATAGAACAATTCAGTAAGGTGGCAGGATACAAAATCAATGCCCAGAAATCAGTTGCATTTCTATACACGAATAACGAGACTGAAGAAAGAGAAATTAGGGAATCCATCCCATTTACAATAACACCAAAAACCATGCGTTACCTTGGAATTAACTTAACCAGAGACGTAAAGGACCTATATGCTAGAAACTATAGATCACTTTTGAAAGATATTGAGGAAGACATAAAAAGATGGAAAAATATTCCATGCTCATGGATTGGAAGAATTAACATAGTTAAAATGTCCATACTACCCAGAGCAATCTACACTTTCAATGCTATCCCGATCAAAATACCGAGGACATTTTTCAAAGAACTGGAACAAATAGTCCTTAAATTTGTATGGAACCAGAAAAGGCCCCGAATCTCCAAGGAACTGTTGAAAAGGAAAAACAAAGCTGGGGGCATCACAATGCCGGATTTCGAGCTGTACTACAAAGCTGTGATCACAAAGACAGCATGGTACTGGCACAAAAACAGACACATCGACCAATGGAACAGAATAGAGAACCCAGAAATGGACCCTCGGCTCTTTGGGCAACTAATCTTTGATAAAGCAGGAAAAAACATCCGGTGGAAAAAAGACAGTCTCTTCAATAAATGGTGCTGGGAAAATTGGACAGCTACATGCAAAAGAATGAAACTTGACCACTCTCTCACACCATACACAAAAATAAACTCCAAATGGATGAAAGACCTCAATGTGAGACAGGAATCCATCAAAATTCTAGAGGAGAACATAGGCAACAACTTCTATGACATCGGCCAGAGCAACCTTTTTCACGACACATCTCCAAAGGCAAGAGAAATAAAAGATAAAATGAACTTATGGGACTTTATCAGGATAAAGAGCTTCTGCACAGCCAAGGAAACAGTCAAAAAAACTAAGAGACAGCCCACGGAATGGGAGAATATATTTGCAAAGGACACCACAGATAAAGGACTGGTATCCAAGATCTACAAAGAACTTCTCAAACTCAATACACGAGAAACAAATAAACAAATCATAAAATGGGCAGAAGATATGAACAGACACTTTTCCAATGAAGACATACAAATGGCTAACAGACACATGAAAAAATGTTCAAAATCATTAGCCATCAGGGAAATTCAAATCAAAACCACACTGAGATACCACCTTACGCCAGTTAGAATGGCAAAGATAGACAAGGCAAGAAACAACAATTGTTGGAGAGGATGTGGAGAAAGGGGATCCCTCCTACATTGTTGGTGGGAATGCAAGTTGGTACAGCCACTCTGGAAAACAGTGTGGAGGTCCCTTAAAAAGTTAAAAATTGAACTACCCTATGACCCAGCCATTGCACTACTGGGTGTTTACCCCAAAGATACAGACGTAGTAAAGAGAAGGGCCATATGCACCCCAATGTTCATAGCTGCATTGTCCACAATAGCCAAATCATGGAAGGAGCCGAGATGCCCTTCAACAGATGACTGGATTAAGAAGCTGTGGTCCATATATACAATGGAATATTACTCAGCTATCAGAGAGAACGAGTTCTTAACATTTGCTGCAACATGGACAGCCCTGGAGGAGATAATGCTAAGTGAAGTAAGTCAAGCAGAGAAAGACAATTATCATATGATTTCTCTCATCCACGGAACATAAGAACTAGGATGATCGGTAGGGGAAGAAAGGGATAAAGAAAAGGGGGGTAATCAGAAGGGGGAATGAAACATGAGAGACTATGGACTATGAGAAACAAACTGAAGACTTCAGAGGGGAGGGGGTGGGGGAATGGGATAGACTGGTGATGGGTAGTAAGGAGGGCACGTATTGCATGGTGCACTGGGTGTTATACGCAACTAATGAATCATTGAACTTTACATCAGAAACCAGGGATGTACTGTATGGTGACTAACACAATAAAAAATATTAAAAAAACAACAACAACAATAAAACAAATATACCAAAAGAAGGTAGGAAATGTAGGAACAGAGAAAGGAAAAAACAGAGGGACAAAGAGACATAATTCCAAACAAATAATAAAATGGCAGACATAATTCCAAACATATCAATTTATTACGTTAAACATTAATGGACTAAACATTCAGAAGGCATATATAATCAGAATAGTTAAAACTGAAAAACTCCAGGGTGCCTGGGTGGCTTAGTCTGTTAAGTGTCTGTCTTCAGCTCAGGTCATGATCCTAGAGTCCTGGAATTGAGCTCCATGTTGGGTTTCCTGCTCAGAGGGGAGTCTGCTTCTCACTCTCACTTTGCCCCCCACTTGTGCTTGCTCTCTCTCTCTAGTGCTCTCTCTCTCTCTCAAATAAACTTTAAAATTCTTTAAAAAAAAACCTGAAAAATGCCATGTAGTAAAAGTAAATGGTTGGAAAAACAATATGCCATACAAATATTAAGCATAAGAAGGTTAGAGTAGCCATATTAATATCTGAAAAAATAGGTTTTAAGACAGATATTACCAGAGATANGCCCCCCACTTGTGCTTGCTCTCTCTCTCTAGTGCTCTCTCTCTCTCTCTCTCAAATAAACTTTAAAATTCTTTAAAAAAAAAACCTGAAAAATGCCATATAGTAAAAGTAAATGGTTGGAAAAACAATATGCCATACAAATATTGAGCATAAGAAGGTTAGAGTAGCCATATTAATATCTGAAAAAATAGGTTTTAAGACAGATATTACCAGAGATAAATAGGAACAATTCATAATGATAAAAATGTCAGTTCATCAGGAAGACATTTAGTCATAAACATGTATGCACCAAATAAGAGAAATTCAAAATACATGAAGCAGAAATTGATAAAATTAAATGGGATCAGACCATTTTACAGTTACAGTTGAAGAGTTTAATGTCATTGGCCTGTAATGGATGAGACAACTAGACAAAAATTTAGTAAAGACATGGATTTTAACAATAGTACTAAACACTTTGATTTAATTGGTATTTATAGAGTTCTGTAACTATGGAGTACATACTTTTTAAAGTACATGTGGCATTTATATCTATTTATTATAGAACATATGCTGGGATTGAAATGAAATAGAGTAAAATCTCTATTCAAAGCAGAATTAAGTAGAAGTCTGTCTATCTATTCACACACACACACACACACACACACACACACACACACACCCCAAACTTTGACATAAACTCATTAGTGTTAAAATTCCCAGCAACTAATGACTGAAGAACTTTCTTAATCTGATGATGTGCATTTACAAAAAAGTTATAGTTATAATCTTAATTTATGATAAAATATTGAATATTTCTCCCTTATGATAGAGAACACAGCAAGATTTCTCACTCTCACCAGTTCTAGTCAGCATTACACTAAAGCTTGACATTAATTTACCATGATTGATTTGAATCTATCTGAGCATATCATCACCACTCACAAGTTTTTGAGCCCAAAATGTAGTTGTTCTCCTTGATTGACCTCTTTATTTCACCACCTCCACAACATTAATTTACCTGTAAGTGATTTAAATCTGTCTGCAAAATATTTCCATTCTTCTCCACCTGCACTGCTATGTCGTAGGTTAAGCCACCATCATCTCTTGCCTTGACTTAAAATAGTCTTCTCACTATTCTCCTAGTTCCCACTCTCGCATTGCCTATAATTCTCAACATAGCACCCAGGGAGGTCCTTTAAAAACTTTCATCAGACATTCTTTCTCTTGGACTTAGAATCCTCCAATTTCTTACTTAGTGAACATTTCGTATGAAGGAGTAATTCGTTTGCAGTGTAGGAAGGGACCAAATAGCTCTCGGAAGACATCAAATTATATAAAATGAACCATTTAGTTGAACTCAAGACGTTGAAGCAACCTACTAAAATGACCTGTTTTATGTGTATGAATAGCAATGTGGGGTTATGTGAGGTAACCAGTAGAATAGCTTTTTCTGCTGTCTCTTTTGGGATTTTGGATTGGATGGGGTGGTGGGGGTGGGTGTTGTATTACTACCACTGAAAGTAGCTTCAAACTCTGAAACAATACATTTGAAAAGCCCATTTTTTTCTTGGCAGCTCCCAAGTTAGAGAGTGTGGGTGGCAGTTGATTTCCCATTTTCACTTGGTGCCAAATTCCTCCAGGTTTGATTTGATCAAAATAGCAGGTAACTAACTTCAGTTGAATGATAAGAAGCTTAGCTGAGGAGGAAGGAGAAAAGGGAAGGATAGAGGTACCATTGACTTGGTGTGTTTTTGTTTTTGTTCTGTGGCAAATGTAGATGTCAAAATATTTATTTGACTAAATGTTTTATTTTTAGTGTTCTTAGTATTGGTGGTGGTTTTATTAGATTCACTTACCTCTGGGATCTTGTGGGAAGCTGTTGGCTCCAATTTACTTCTTTGCAGCATAAGTTCAAGGGTGATAGGTAATTATGTCATAGAGCAGAAGACATTTTGGTTGAATCACTTTTTATGTTGTGACAGTGAGAAAAGTGCCATGCAGGAATATTCATCATCCAGGAGATGCCATTATAAGAGATGGAAATAATAATAATAATAATAATAATAATAATAATAATAATAAATAAGTTAGTGAATTGATTGCAGTAATGGCCCCAATTTTTTCACTACTTACAAACTTGCCCTTTGGTAGTGCCTTCCCAAAATGAATCATATGACTTATTTTGATCAATGGGATAGGCTCCAGCCAGAAGCTGACAGCTGACTACAAACACACAAGTGACTTAGATTGGCAGAATTGCAGAGCAGACCCCCAACCTAAATTGTTGATCTGTAAAACTTTGCATGATGATAAATAGATGGTTCAGCCTCTAATTTTGGGAGTCATTTGTTATGTAGCAAAAACTAGCTATTACACTAAGGCAATGATAACAGATCCATTCTAAGTACCGGAAAAGAAAACAAGATCCGTAGAATATTTTATCTACTATTGTAAAGCATCAAATTAGTAGCCATTCTCAAAACTGGAGTCCAGAATTATCTCTAGGAACATTTCAAGTGCTTGAGTATTATTGTACACTGTTCTGTAGGAGAGTTCAGTAAACATGTCTTTATTGACTGTGTTTGATGCAGCGGAGCTGGGATAGTTTCAAGGTTGTTTTGCTAAAGTGCCTTTGTTCTTTTAAAGTTTAGTGAAAGGCTATTTGCCATGAGGCTCTTTCCATTGTGGTCTCATTCTTATATGTCTTATTTTCCATAAAAGTATTAAAAAGTCTCCCTAGGAGGGGAACCTGGGTGGCTCAGTTGATTAAGCGTCTGCCTTTGGCTCAGGTCATGATCTTGGGGTCCTGAGATTGAGCCCCGTTGTGGGCTCCCTGCTTGGCAGGGAGTCTACTTCTCCCTCTCCTTCTGCCCCTCTGCTCATGCTCTCCCCCCCTCAAATAAATGAATAAAATCTTTAAAAAGAAGACTCCCTAGGAGACCTCACTACAGATTACAGAGATGGCCTCTACTGAGAGGAAGAAATGTTGAATTATAGCTTACTGTAATATTTATGAAGGACCATCATATTTTTTTTTGTAAATTTAAGAAGCTAGGTATGAGGTTATAGAGATAATTGGAGGCCAAAAAGTAAACTTTATCACCTCTTTGAAATTTCAAGTACCTTGAAGCATGCCTTCTAGCAACACAGCAAAGCAAGGGCTGCTAAGAGAAAACCATGGCTGACAGACCAGCCTGGCACCCAGTAAAAAGAAATCCACAAAAGGGAAATAATATTTCTGAGGAATAATCTCCATGAGCCCAAGTAGTAATTTTGGTTTTTTCAGTGAAATAAAATACAATAAAAAGCTATAAAAGGGTTTTAAAACTCATCTAATGCAGTCACACCCAAGAGAGCTGTTGTAGGCGAGAGATACTGTACATAGTACATTTTACACAGTGCACAGAAGATAATCCAGAAATGACAGGTATTCTTCATTAACCCAAAACATAGAGTCTATAATATCAACATAGTAGAAGGCAATGCCATGTAAAACACAGAACTGAATGTATGTGGGCTCATGAGACTTTTCATCCACATCTGCGAACACTGGATAAAAGTAAAATGTGTGAGGAAATGCATTGCTTATTCAATCTGGCAGCTGTCTGAATGATGACTAATATGAGACAGGAAATAGTACAACTGTCTTAGAGTCAACCTTTCTGTGGAGGGATTCTTCAAATCCAAACTTTTATGTTCAGAAGTTTCAGTTTTTAGAGATACCAAAATGACCCAAATCACTTCCATCCTTCTCACATGCCACAAAAAGTTTGGTTCATACCAATCACTCAGATGCTCTTCTAAGCCTCATGTGGGAAGGGAGTGATAGATGTTCAGGAGCAATGCCTATTACCCTGTCCTTTAACAACGAGCATTTAATTTTAATATCCGTTATTCTCCAGGTGAGTTTTGTTTTGCCAAACAATTTCTCAGTTTTTTGCTTTGTTTCTTTGCTTTTTGCTCTTGTTTTGTTTTGGTAATGCAGAATAGAAAGAATGGACAAAAGAGAATGGGCCACAATAGAGCTTATCCTTGTTTGCTTGCTGGATCAGATCTAAAGCTTGCTTAGTTTCATATGTATTGAAAGGTTGGAAAGAAGGACAGAAGACAGGAAAGTTGTGGGTAGTCTAAAGAACTGGAGAGAATTTGGGGGCGTTTGCCCATGTTGAAAGGATGCAAAGTACCAAAGAAACTTGTTTAGCAGAGGGTTCAGGAATTGAGGGGAGATCAAATATTTTTTGAAAAGTGTCACTATGTTTTATTAGTTGGATATTTTTTATTTTCTTTGGGGGATGCAAGGACATTTGCGATTCCTTTTCATTTACATGAATTGTGCCTCTTTGAAAATTACTTTACACAGTGACTGAGATACCCTGTACAATAAGGGTAGTTTTTGAGAGGCAACAAATAGGAAATGCCTTTAATTCTTTCTCCACAATAACTATTTTTAACCCATTTCTGCTGACTTTTATCTTACCATATTAATGACTCCTTAGGCTGATTCCATAGATTTCTACTCACTTACAGTTATTAAAAAAGTCCAGGCCAATTTTAGTCATGCTTAACATTTCCAATCTTATATCTACTTTAGGGTTAATTTTTCTCTTTTCTTTTGACATTTAGTTTCTAAAGAATGGGAGAATTAATTAGGAGGAAAAAAGTTGTATCAGATTCCAGCAGAAAACAGTTACCATACACAAAGTAGGATAATTAAAAGAGAGTTTATTCACAAGAGATATTTACAAAGGTGGGTTTAGGAAAACCCAAGAGGATAATGCTGTAGCATTGGGCTTGGTGACATCTAAGCCCTTACTATACCTGTAGGGACAAAGGTCAGGTGTAGGCACTATGGTATGGTAGGAAAGAGTCAGTTAAAGAGTAAGGACCGACCTGTGTAGCAATGACCCATGTGAAAGACATAGTTTGTTGAGCCTTATAGAAACAGAGCTCTAACTTTACTTTTTTGTCTTCCTCCAGTCTCTTGCCAAAGACCCAATTGATCAAACCCACTGCAAGTCAGGTGTCAGTCAAGTATCCTGGTCAGAAAAGAGAATGAAAATGTGAAAAAAGGATCTTGACGAAACCAACCAACCAACCAACCAACAACCCAGAACAATATATATATATATTTATCTATCATCTATCTATTGTCCATCAACATCTGATTTTGTCCTTCATCTAAGTGAAAAATTCATGTCTCCAGCACAGAAAAAGCAAAAGGTTCTCTAGCTACCAAAACAGTGAGGGGTTGCATCAACAAAGTCTTAATCGAGCTGAAACCTAAATCTTAGTTGCCGCTAGCATTTTTCATAAAAGGAAGCATGAAAAAAAAAAAAGAGAGAGAAAGAAAACAATCAAGTAATTAACATAGATGTGAAGTCAATGCCTTTGTACTTGGTCATGAAACCTAAGATGATAATTATTGTTGCCAACTTCCACCACCCATTCTATATTTCTCTTGCCTTCTACCAGCCCCTCAGCTAGTGTGTCGTTCATTCATTGTTGAGTACTTGGTTGTCTTGTTCTTAGTGAATTTTTGAGTTTTTTCATTGAACAGACTATTGGGTAAGGGAATAATAAAAGGAAGACAGTTTAATTCTTTTGAGTACTAAACGCAGCTTTCCTTGACTTCATTACACAGCAGCACCCTGATTTCTCTCAGTGAGTGAGCTCAAATTCCAACCGTTAACTGTTGGTTCAACTTCATAAGGAGCCCGAAATGGCCAGACGTTCTCAGTTGCAAATATTTTAGGAATATGACTGTTTCCTGGTAACACTCCCTTGGATACTAGCAACTCCAAGTCTACCAAACCTCAGTGGATTAAAACACTTTGGTTATAACTTTCTTCTTATAGTTCATTGTGGTTATTTCACCTGTTTTATCTTGGCAAGCACCTTCACCTATCTGAGAGGTCATTATTCCCATTGAGATCAGTGAACCTAACACAGAGTAGCATCTTTCTCTGTCATTTCTAGTCTTCACAGAATAGCTAACACAGTGTGTGTCAAAGATATGTCGATATCTCACAAATACGTTTCATAATGCTTAATCTCTTCTCCAGGCTCACTTAGATGCTATGGTTGGGAGTGGCTGAACAAGTTGCACATAAAAGGTTCATTCAATATATTCCTACTTCCTGAAGGCTCTGGACTTTTTTCTTTCTATAGTATGCAAGGAAAATTCTGGCAATTTCACCTCAAGAAGTGAAGGCTCTAACCGAGTCCATATTTTTATTATTTAACCCAGCAAACTGTTAACCTACTCCCTGGAGTTCAATATAAGTTAATTCTGAAACTCAGGTGGAAGGGACATATGACAATGAATCTGTCCCAGATAATTCTTTTGTTTGGTCTCCATTGGCTTAACACCATTGAAATTCCCTTTCACACATGCTTCTCAGGTATTGCTGACACAGACTAATAATGTCTTATACTCATATTGATGTAAAGATTCTCTCCTTCCAGAATAGGTCTGTCACTCAGTCCAGGCTATGTCCTAATAGGTTAGAGACAAAGGTGGCAGGATGCGTCCAGACAAGAATGGGCATCAACTTGAGAACTAAGCATTACAATATTACTTGTTCCAGAGGACAGTGGGGAGAGGATTTTTTCCCCCTGGCGAGGGATGCTAGGAGGAATTTTGAAGTTTAAATTTTCCAGTCTCAACTTCTGGTCAAGATGGGGTAATGGGATTGTCCAGCTAAAAAAACTGGACAAAATTATGAAACAATGGTTTTCAGATATTGTATATCAAGAAGCAGCTGGGATTGTTGCCAAGCATAATGGAGTGTCCCTGAGAGTTGAGAAGCAAATAAAGTGAGTCCTATGATTGCCAAGCTTACTGTCTAGAGAATGTTTCCAGGCCATAGTGTAGGAAGTATAGGAGGAAGAGCATAGTGTCCTCTCAGAGATGAGAAGAAGGAGCTAGAAGCAGAGGAGAACAAGTCAGGTAAAGTATTCAGAGTAGAGTACCAGAGACGAGAGTGCTGCATAGATCAACTCCAGAAATCTTCAGAAGCCTCCTTGAATTAAATTAAAATTGATTTAGTAGTGATCAGTACATGCAGGTAAGGAAACTACCCAAGGTTAAGAGGAAGACATGCTGATAATAAAATTTTCCAGCTTTTGTATGTCTTAAACAATCTTTATTTTGCCTATGTTTTTTGAAAGGTATTTTTGCTGGGTAAGGAATTCTAGATTAACAGGTTTTTTTTTCTTTTTGTGTCTTCTTTTCATTTTTAAAATTTTTTTAAAGATTTTATTTATTTGAGAGAGTGAGTGTGCAAAAGTGGGGGAAAGGGCAAAGGAAGAGGGAAAAGCAGACTCCTCACTGGGCAGGGACCCTGATGTGGGGCTTGATCTGGGGACTCCAGAATCATGACCTGAGCTGAATGCAGATCCTTAATTGAGCCACCAAGGTGCCCCTCTTTTTGTGTCTTCTGATTTGTATTGTTTCTAATGAGAATTCTGCTGTCATCCTTATCTCTGTTCTTGTGTACAGGATGCTTCTCTTTTCTGTCTGCTTTAACATCTTTTCTTTCTTTCTTTCTTTCTTTCTTTCTTTCTTTCTTTCTTTCTTTCTTTTTCTTTCTTTCTTTCTTTCTTTCTCTCTCTCTCCCACACACACACCCTTCTTTCCTTCCTTCCTTCCTTCCTTCCTTCCTTCCTTCCTTCCTGAGAGTGCATTCGTGAGCAGGGAGGTGGTGAGGATGGGGCACCTACCTTCCTTCCTTCCTTCCTTCCTTCCTTCCTTCCTTCCTTCCTTCCTTCCAGAGAGTGCATTCGTGAGCAGGGAGGTGGTGAGGATGGGGCAGAGAGAGAGAATCTTAAGCAGGCTCCATGCTCAGTGTGGAACCTGACATGGGGCTCGATCTCAGGACCCTGAAATCATGACCTGAGCCAAAATCAGGAGTCAGATGTTCGACTAACTGAGGCACCCAGGAGTCCCTAAAATTTTTTTCTTAATCACTAACTTTAAGCAATTTTATTATACTATGTTGGTGTAATCTTTTTCTTCTAATTCTTCTTCTTGTGCTTAGGGTTTGCTTGGCTTCTTGGATCTTGGATCTGTGGATTTATAGTTTGCATCAAGTATGGAAATTTTTTAGCCATTATTTCTTTAAATATTTTTTTCTTTCCTACCTCCTCCATTGAGGACTCCCTTAAACAAGTATATTTTGCTACTAAAGTTGTGCTCTTTGATGCTCTGTTAATTTTTTTCAGTCTTATTTACTCTCTCTTAACTTTGGATAATTGCTATTACTACATCTACAGATTCACTACTTTTTTTTTTTTTTTTCTCTTACAAGGCTTACTCTACAGTTGGTCCCATTTGGTACTCTTCATATCTGACATTTTGTTTTCATCCTTAGAAGTTTGTTTGGACCTTTTATATCTTCTATGTTTTTGCTTAACTTGTTGAGTTTTTCTTCTAGCTTCTTTTTTTTTTTTTTAGATTTTATTTATTTATTCGACAGAGATAGAGACAGCCAGCGAGAGAGGGAACACAAGCAGGGGGAGTGGGAGAGGAAGAAGCAGGCTCATAGCGGAGGAGCCTGATGTGGGGCTCGATCCCATAACGCTGGGATCACGCCCTGAGCCAAAGGCAGACGCTTAACCACTGTGCCACCCAGGCGCCCCTTTCTTCTAGCTTCTTGAACACACAGAAAATAGATATCATTTACTGTTTTACTATCCTTGTATCTCAGTTCTATTATTTGTGTTGTTCTGGGGTAAATTTCAGTTGGTTGGCTTTTCTTCTTATTGATTTTTTTCAAGATTTATAACTACACATCTATTAAAATGGCAAAAATTTTGGGGTGCCTGTGTGGCAGAGTCTGTCAAGCATCTGACTCTTGGTTTCAGCTCAGGTCGTGACCTCAGGATTGTGAAATTGAGCCCTGCATCCAGCTACACGCTCAGCACAGTCTGCTTGTGACTCTCTCTCTCCCTCTGTCCCTTTGCCCTGCTCTCTCTCTCTCAAATAAATAAATCTTTAAAAAGTGCCAAAAATTTTAAAATGTTGATCATTTCAAGGTTTGGTGAGGATGTGGAGTGACTGGCACTCTTACATAATCCTTGTGGTAATATAAAATAGTGTATCCACTATGTAAAATGGTTTTTCAGTTTTTTAAAAAAGTTAAACATGTATCTACTGCATAACCCTGATATCCTATCCTAATTATTTACCCCAAAAGATAAAAGCTTATGTCTACACATTGACTTGTACACAAATGCTCATAACAGCTTTATTCATGTATGAGGCAAAAACTGGAAACAACTCAAATATCTATTACCAAGTTAAAGGATAAACAAAATATGTTATATTCACACCATGGAATACTACTACAATGGAATACTATAATAATACTTCAATGGATTACTAGAAATAAAAATGGATGTTACACACAACAACATAGATAGGTGTCAAAACAGTTATGCTTAGTTTAAGAAGTCAGACAAAAGTACATACTGAGTACATATGTGTCAATTTATATAAAATTATAGAAAATAAAAACTGATCTAAATAGTAACAAATAGTTCAGTGGTTTGCATGGGGATGGGGCAGGGAAGGAAGCTGCAAGTGGGAGGGATTATAAACTTTTCCAGATGGTGGCTATGTTAATTATCTTGATTGTGATGATAGTTTCATGTGTGTCTGTGAATGTGTGTGTGTATATATATGTTAACATATATCAAGTTGTACAATTCAAATATGTGGAGTTTATGAAATCAGATCTCAAAGCTCCTTAAAATGTTAAAAAAAAAAGCAAAAACAACAAAAAATTACAACAAATTTCTCTACCTCATTCGTTTTTGCCCAAATATCTCCATCCAAAGATGATGATTCTCAGTCCTTCCTCACCTCTCATACTACTGTAAGAGAGACATAACAGGGTTGATGCTATACTTTATACATTACAGTCAGACCTGACTTTGATCTTAGTCATATCTGTCCTGTGAATGCCAGGGATGATAAACTCTTTTAAAGCCATCATAAAGGCCTTCTGGTTCTACTCATATATTCTTGATTGTGTGTTAATGGTTTTTAATTTTTCCTTTTGCCTGCTAAACCCACTCAATTGGGACTTAAATGGAAGATTGGTGTCCCCACAATCTGTTGCCATAGAAAGCACATGCCATAGCCGTTAGTTTTTCTTACACTCTTTCATCTATTTGCATTTAATCTCATGTTACATTAGTAATAATTTGAGTAATTAGGAAGCTTATCTGGCAGTCAAGACTCCTGGGTAATTTACTGTAATAATTGCTTAGTCCAGCTATGTTCTGAGGTGTCCACTTGATCAGTGACATTTTCACCTATCTGGGGGTGCTAAATTGCTAAAATCAGAGTTCCATTTTTAAAGAATTTAATAAAAGACAAAAAGTGAAAAGTTGACCTAATTGCAAGATCTTTTCCTTATTTATCCTGAATTAGTTGGTTGTAGCAGAGGGGTCAAATAATTTTAGAATTAACATTTATAAACTATCTGGAAATTCTGAAGAGCTTGGCTCTATGAAAATAAGTTAAATGCCAGCACAGAAGGTAAGTGAAACAAAACGTTTAAGTAAATCAATGTAATTACATCTTAAGAGTCATTCCCAGCTCACTTCCAAGGCAGAATGATTCTAGACAATATGGATCATGAGATGATTCAGGCAATGTCTTCGATGTTACTTCCATAGGCCAATATGGGGCTCCTTTTAAGGATTGTTACAATAAGGTCACCTGGAGGTGAATGTCAGGAGGAAGCTTATTGCTTTCCAGAGTAATGAAAATAGAAATTCAAATTCCAGATGTTTCTGGAAAACCAGATAATGATCACAGATTTTGTGCTTCTGAAAGTGTTGTTCAGCCTCTGGTTTTGTGCTTTGCTTTTAAAACAGACATCCATGTGTTCAGACGTACAACCTTAGCAATTGGCCCCAGATCAAAAGGAAGTATTTTCATTAGCGTGTGTTCTCATTTAAGGCAAAGATTTGGCCATCACCTTCATGCTATGAGAATTCTCAAGGTGCCTAGAATTTCATCAGGAATATAATGGGTTTTCAATAAATAATTATAGTTGATAAGGATGGCTGGCTGAGCAGAAAGATAGTTCTTGGATTTACACTCGAGGACTCCTGGATAATCTAAGCGGCCGTGCTGACTTTGTGTCTTCTGTATTGTGTGCTCCTGGTGCTCCGGTTTTTGTGAGGTTCACTCATCCTCCTACTGCAAAGGAACTTCAGTCACTTCTAAGTCCTTAGCACCAATTTAGTTCATCATTATGTCTGTAATCTCAGGAAAGCCTAATAATGATCACCCATCCCTCTTTCTACTTCCTTCCTATCAAATCTCATTTAATTCATATACTCTACAGTTCCTACTGCTTATTGCTCATACTTGTAGTCAAGCATTTTCATTTTCTTGCCCACTTAGCATTTTCAGTTTGATCTTATAGTTCCCGTTATGAGTCGTCTAACTCACTAGATGGGCCATAGTGGAGGCAGTTGCATTACAATCTTGGCCTTTATAACCTGCTACAGCTTTTATTATCCATTTGATTTCAATTTAGCAACATGTTCCTTGAATTCCTTGGTCATTTCTTGACTTCTCTTAGATTTTGGTCTGTGACTCTTCACTCCTCCTCCATCTACTTTCTTTATCTTGACATTTCTCAGGCTACCATTTACTAGCCATATATCTTGGGAAAGCCACTGTCACCTGTATAGCCTCATGAGTAAAACGGGGATGATGATACCACCTATTTCATAGAGTTGTTTTGAGGATTAAATGAGTCAATATATGTAAAAATCATAGGAAGTTGCTTGTTACAGAGAGCTATATAAATATTAACTCTACGTAAAAATATTTAAAACTTATAAATTAACATATGCATATGTATGCTATGTATACCAGTACACACATGTATGTATGTGTGTATCTGTCTATCCATCTCTTATGTAGCTCCCTCCTTGAACATGCAATTTTTTCCCATTCTTTTTCCTTTTTGCATTTTAGTTTGGGAAGTTTCTCCTAACATATCTTCAAGCTCCCTGATTCTCCTCTTGTACATAAATAGTCTAGAGATGAGCCCAGTAAAGGCATTTTTCATTTTAGTTACAGTGTTTTCAATTTCCAGCTTTTCCTTTTGATTCTTTCTTAGTGTTTCCATCTCTCTACTTCCATTACCTGTCTGGTCTTGCATGTTGTCTACTTCTTCCATTAAAGCCTTTGACATATTAATTATAGTCATCTTAAATTCCCTTCCTGTCTGATAACACCAAAATTTTTGTCATATCTGAGTCTGGATCTGATTCTTCCTTTGTTTCTTCATATTGTGTTTTTATTTGCCATTTATCATGTTTCTCAATTTTTTACTGGAAGCGGGACATAATTTATTCATCTGATAGATAATAAAAATTGCAGTCAATAGTTCATTAATGTGAGCTTTCATGTTAATCTAGCTAGGAATTGGGCTGTTTAATTTTGCTGTAGCTATAGGTGTCCAAGTCTTTAAATTTCTCTGGTGTCCTAGTGTTTTATTTCTCCTGTTATCTTTGGGCTTCTCTAATAACTCTTCCTTACAAGGAGGTGATGTCTTGCTGCTCTTTTAGTTGTAAGCCCATTGTTATCACACTGGAGCCCCACTGATGTGGTGTAAAATATTGGAGAGGGGGAAAGTATTCTGGTTTTTAACCTTGTGATTCAATTTTAGTCTTTCAGTGGGTCTGTGTCCTGCACTGTGACCTTCAGAAGCTTTTCTTATATCTCCCTCTACCTTGGAAGAGACAGAAAGGCTAGTGGGGACTGGAATGGAGTGATTACACTTTCCTCAGGTGGCATAAGGCTCTGGTAGTCTTTTCCCCTGAATTGCAGGCCTTGGCTATGGAGAATGCTGTGATGATTTTTCAAATATGAGGTTACTTTTTCCCTCCTCCTGCCAGAAATATAGGGAATTTTTTGGCTCTTCACTATGAGACCCTGATGTGTTTCTCGGATTATAAAACCCATGAAAATGTGGGGGGCCCCCTAAGACTGTGGTCCCCAGGAGTCTCTCATTCTCACTCTGGCTTTTCATTCTCAGCCTCTAATAATTTGACAAAATTAAGGTGTTTCTACCAGTTTATGTCTCCTGCAGCTTTTGCTCCAGGTAAGTAGGTCTTAGTGGTGATGCTCAGTATCTTCTTGTCTCTCCAGATGTCAGGGTGCCAGCTTGCCCTGTGACCTTACTTCTCAGATGGGCCCACTGATTTTCAGTTTGTTAACTGTTTTCTAACTGTAAGGACAGGAGTGACCACTTCCTAGCACTCTATGTGTCAGGGTTTGATAAATGAGAATCCCATGTCAACAGAGCTTTGAAGGCTCCCTCCTTCCCCTTGATCTCAAGCTTTGTGTTTGAGTACTTTGTGATCCCTCTTCAATGGTAATATCATAGTCAGTTCAACATAGGTCTCCTTGTGTTGTTTTCATGGTAAATATTTACTGAGTATGCGCTGCATGCCAGGCACTGTTCTAGGTTATGGAGGCAGTGTGAACAAACAGGTGAGATCATCTACTTTTCTCTTTAGCCAGAATTAATTCCTGCATAATTCTGTTCTTACTGCCTCCTTCAGGTTAAGATCATGCCACACTGTCACTAGAATATATCATTTGTTCCTACCATCTCCTTCCACCATGGGATTTCCTTTCTTGTATTCTTCACATCCTACCCAGACTTTATGGCTCAATTCCAAAACCTGCATTCTCCAAAGAGAGATAACTTTTCTATTCATAGCGACCTTTTTCTCCTTTGAATTCATACCACTTTGTGTTTATTTATACCATATCAGGGAAGGTAAGAAAGAGGGATGTCTATTGAGGACTCAATAATATAAAACTCTGTATTGGGAGTTACCTTTTTAAAATATATATATTTTGGTGTTCATATAATTTTTATTTATTTTTTATTTTTCTTAAAGATTTATTTATTTATTTTAGAGAGAGAAAGAGAATGAGTGCAAGTGGGGAGAGGGGCAGAGGGAGAGAGAGAGAGAGAGAGAATCCCAAGCAGACTCCCCCACTGAGCATGGAGCCGAACTCAGGGCTTGATCCCACAACCCTGAGATCATGAGTGACCCAAAACCAAGAGTTAGATGCTCAACTGATTGATCCACCCAGGTGCCCCTGGTTTTAACATAATTTTTAAACAATTAGGAAGCAAAAACCTGGTTGTCTTGTCCTTATTCATTTATCAGTTGAGGTCTTTCATTAGTGCAGAGGAGACAATGGAGTGCCAGTGAAGAATTCAGTCATATCCATCAACTACAACCTGTAAAGACCAAAGGCAAGAGCAAAGACTTGATCTGGTAGGTCCTATGCTGCATGCTGACGGCCATAAAAGGGGCATGGCCAGTTTCTCCGGCTCACTTGATTTCACACAAGCATAAGCCTTTCATGTTTCTTTGACAGCATGTACTTTTTCAGAGATTGAGATCTATACTTATTAAATCTTCTCATCCATTTCCCAGTCCTTTGCCATATATAATAAGCACTTGATGATTTAGCTATCAGTGGATATCTGAAAGTATGGATTATGTTGCAATCAATTATTTCATTTGTAAGACAGTTTATGCATCTGCACTAAGCAACTCTCTCTTGTTAAAAATAACCGCATGTTTTGCAGGCATTTCTATAAATACATCCGATTTTATAATTCTTCCTGTAAATAACCAATGTGGTTTCTGCACTATTGACCACGGAGACACATATGTGTCCTGTACCATTGGCTTGAATTTGCCAAGAAATGTTCTTGATGAATGTGTGGAATGCCCTTTTTCCAGAGTCAAACATCTGGTTTTGGCACCAGTTTTCAGGCCAGCCTCATGCTCAGCACAAAAATGGAATGTACTGGATTTGCTTGGGTAGAAGTTGCTCACGCAACCCACATTTCCAAATGCCAAGGCTATTGCAAAATTCATTTAAGTTGATTTTAGGTGTGACATGGAATCAAGAACAATACTTCTTGCCTGCCCTAGATTTTTGCTAGTGTTACCATCCCTGCTTCATTGTATTACAAGTTTCTGTGTTACAAGGGAAGACCTGATTTACCAGCACTATCAAATAAGGGATAACCAGCAATTTCCACATCAACAATCTGGAGAACACCTGCAGACTTCAAAAATTGTATCAGCAGTAAAGTTTGTGTTATTGTTAACCCATGTTCAGATATGAAAATGGAAAAGGCAACATTTGGGGTTTAGGCTTAACTGTACTATATAATAGACAACTGTTCAGTTAAATCCTAACATTATGAACACTTTGGCTTTTACTATATTGTAGTGGTGAACTGTGAGTCTCTGGAGGAGACTCTAACATTTCCTAAAGCTCCTGTCATATCCATTAGTGTCATCTTTTCTTTTTTCAACAAATATTTATTGAGGACTGTGTGTCAGTCACTATGGTAGATGTTAAAGATAGAGCATGAACAGAATAGAGCCCTACAAAAATTGAGCAGGAGCGGGTAGAGACAATAAAAAATAAATGAACAGATAAATATGTAATAAATACGTAATGTGACTTGAAATACAGCGAGGGGATAGTGACAGATGGGCTGACATCTGAGCACACACCTGAATCAAGTGAGGGAGTGAGCCAGTTGTGTAAATGATCTGAGAGAAGCTGGTCTGAGGCAGAAGCTTGTCCAACCTGTTCCACCAGCCTGTTCCACCCGGAGGGCAGTGTGGCTGTAGCAGAGTGGACAGGGGCAAAGGTGGTAGTAAGTGGTGGTGAGACCCTTGTCGATCATAGTAAGGACTTGGATTGTTCCCATGTCTGATGGGAAGATATCAGGGGCTACACCCCCAGAGCCTAGCAGAGTCAGTCTCATGGTAAATATTTGTTGAAAGATAATAATCAGGAAAAGATGGAAACACAATTACATATTGTATTCTATTCAGCAATCAATAAAGACTTCAGCAGGACAAAGTGAATAGGATAGTACTATCTCATTTTTGCCCTACATCCTCTCCATCTATTTTTGAATATGTTTTTGATTTTCCCTACTTTTAGTAATGTTCACTGTCTGAATAGTCACATTAAATTCTTTCATCAGCTGCAACAGTGGGATAAGATTTCATCTGCATCACTCTGGCTGACTTGCTACGGAAGGGCGTGGACTGTGTTGCCATGTGTGCCTTGACGCTGGCTTGTGGTTTGAGCTCATTATTCCTTGTCATTCTCTAGGACACCGCAGAAGCTTTCTGGAGTCAAAGAGAAAGCAGGTTGTGTGATTTCCCCTTGCCCAAACCAGAGTGTTTGCCTGTTTCATTCACATAATAAAAATTGTTTTTCAAGTTTTCATTCCATCCTGGGTCTCTAAGACAGAGCAGGCAGCCAAAATACATCCTGACATTCCTACCCAACCTGGAGAGTAAAAAAACATTGTCTTAGAATTTAGACAGACAAGGCTGTATTTCTGAGTCTTGGCTCTAGTGTGTGGGGAGACGGTAAGTGTGGGGCTCTGCAGTTGCATACTGCACTTACCACTTCTGTGATTTGGGGAAATTTGCTTCCACTTTCTGTGCTTCATCTTCCCCACTGGTAGAACATGGAAGATAAAAAAGTATTTTCTTTATGGAGTTGATGTAATGATTAATGAGTTAATGCTATATATATAAAGTGCTTATAACAAGCACAAAATAATAGTTATGGCTATAATTATATTCACTGTGTGCCTGTAGAAATTGTTTAATGTCTGTGGCCCTCACCTGAAAAT
Organism: Ailuropoda melanoleuca; assembly: GCF_002007445.2. Lineage (NCBI taxonomy): Eukaryota > Metazoa > Chordata > Mammalia > Carnivora > Ursidae > Ailuropoda > Ailuropoda melanoleuca. The sequence goes on from NC_048225.1 coordinate 89,944,763, forward strand.
TAGGGATTATTGATCCCTACCCTACAGGTCAATAACAGAAACAAATGAGATAAGATATGTAAAACCAACCAGAATTTACCTCTGGAGTTGGGCTAGGGTCATTTTTAACTTACTCCTAGAAGAAAGTGGTAGACCCCAGAACAAAATCAGGGCTCTGCCCTCAAGGAAGAGAGGAGAATAGGATTCAGAGTCGACATAGTTTTCTGCTATAAATGATCAACAAACCTTGTAAAACTACGCGTACTATCCTCTAAAATGAGCTCATGATAAGATCCTCTGGTTTTATGAGTTCAAAACACTGGCTCACTGCTCGGACAGTAGCTATACGCATGTTTCTCACCCCAGACTATTACATAAGAGATGGTTCCAAAGCCTTGAATATTTTCAAAGCAACCCTGTCTTTTTACATACCCAGAGATAACCAGAAGTTGCAAAAGATCTCCCATGAACATTTCAAGAGTTCAGGGTCAGAAACTTTTCTATTGCCAGCTGAGTTGGATTTTGCCCTCAAACCAAGTTTCCACATTCCAGGATGCCAATGGAATGTAGGATGGCCAATGTAGAAGGTAGAATTTATTTTCAAGCCTTTCCTTTTTGCATCTGTAGTAATACTGTTAGTACTTTAAGAGGACAGGAAAATGCTAGCTTTGCTCCTTGTTTATTAAATACAGCCTGCCATAAACTCATTTTCCTCATAGCTGTATTTGATTTTCATCTGTGTTGGTGCCTCAAATAAATGTCTGGTAGGACCAGCTGGGGAGGATTTGATATCAACAGGAATCACTTTCTAAACAAGGAGTTGAATGTGAGGAGCAATGAAAAAAGGTTAAAAACTAAATAGCAGGGAATTCTTTTTTGTGGAGTACAAGTTGTACCATCAGCACTGACCATGCACTGGTTACAAGAACATATTTAGTAAGGGAGTGACCAGGAAAAAGAACAAGCAAGAGAGAGCACCTCTAGTTGAAATTTACATTATAGAATCTTTTATAAAAATTGTTAAGATACTGAAGAAAGCCTTAAAGAAGTGCGTTTTAATACTTAACACTCAAGTAGAAGTTATTAATACCTAATACTTGCTTATATGGACTTAATTTCTGTAAATGGAGAAACTCATTTTTCCTTATCTAATAGAGTCTTCCTTCTGCTATCAACATTTTAATGTCTTTTAAATAACCATTATTCATTACCAGATGCAATTATCCTTTCTCCCTTATCCCTTTCAGCCTTTCTACAGTATTGGATTTACTCATTCTTTCTCTTTACAAAACTGGCAGCTCAGATGAGTAGGAAAGTTCTGGAGGAAAGTCCTATGCCTGGGAAACATAAATGGTAGAGGGAACCAGGCATAGGGGTTGTGCCACATGGGTCACATGATACTGACCTCTCTTATTTTACTTTTCCTTCTTTCTTGAGGATTATTCTTTATCCCCTAATCTGTCTCATCTTCCCTCTTCCGTGATGTAATAGTAGGCCTTCCACTGTCCTTTCTCTTTGATAATTTCATTCACTTTTCTGATTTCAAATTAATATATCTCGTCCCAGCTGCACACCTAAGTTACAGTTCTGCATTCTAAACCACGAGTCAAATATCTTCACTGAGCTACTGTAATGTCACCAGCATTACCAGCAAGGTGAACTTTCCTTTTTCATCAAAGCCAAACCTTCTGATTCCCTCTTTTGTTGTTGTTGTTGTTGGTATCATCTTCTCAGTTACCATGTCTTGAAACCTGGCTAATCTTGGAATATACCTTTATCCTTACTTTCATGCAAGATCCTGCTGAATCCTAGACATTCTGACTTTTCCACCTCTCTCCTATCCATTTCCTCCTCCATTCCCAAAGCTATTACCCTTGTTCAGACCCTTACTTCTCACATAGTCTATTATTCCAGCTTCTAATTGCTTTCCTTTCCATTAGGTCCTGTATAGCACTGTCATAGTAAACCTCCTAAAGTGTATTTCTGATCCTTTCCACCACTGTGCAGAAATCTTCACTGTTTCTCCATCACTACTGTTGATACTTGAGTCCAGGCCATCATCAATTCCTTGCCTGGATTACTGCAAGAGACTTTTTACAGATTATTCCATCTCCAGTTACTCGGACTCTTTGTCAAGTTGGTAACCTGTGACCAGAGTGACTGTTTCTAGAACCAAATGTGAACTCACTCTTTCCTGCTTATGGTTCTCTAATTCCTTACCATAGTTTTAACGTAGTCTTTCAAGATTTAGCCCCTATTTTTATCTCTGATCTCACCTCTTGCTATCAGTTGCCAACCCCTCCACTCCTCCAACCCTTTTAGGTTACAGAACAGAGAAGTAACTAATAGCAGATGTTTCCTCTTATCAGACAGGGCCGCTCTTGTGGGTAGGCACCAGTTTACTCTTTAGCAATTGGCTTGAAGCCACTGTGTAAACAAAGCCCGATGCTTTGTTTCCATGATTCCAGAAACCATGTTGGTTGAAAGTGAAAAATTCAGTCAATCATCTGGAGGTATCCCAAATATCCAGATGTTTGGCATCATGTAGACAAAAAAGCCAGATGATTTGAAAAGAAATTTTCACTTTTCCAGTTAGAATATGCTACAGTGTCTAGAAGTTATCTAAGGGGAAACATGTCCAAATGACTTTCTTGAGAAAACGAGTTCCAGGTGGAATTAAAAACACCAGAATGTGAAGGAGGAGTGAGGACGGTGGTTACTGCACTTGTAAGACTCTAAGGATGATAAAACCATCTGAATTGTTTTAAATTGTTGTTAACAATAATCTGCCTTCTTACTGGTTGATGCTCCCAGCTTTCCCTGTGGGGATGGCTTCCATGTCAACAGCCTCCACAAATACTCCGGCATGTGTACACATATCACTCTAAGATGACCTGAGTGTCTTTTAGGTACAAACCAATTTAGTTACCTGACAGGATTAGCATTTCATTAAGGCTATTGTGACTGCATCTCTACCTCATGGGCAAGACAGCATGAAGTGTTGAAGAAAGACTGACCCAATGACAAAATTAATAATATTGGTTTGGAGTCTTCTGAAGAAGAACAATAAAAAATGATTTAACTTACCTGTCAAATTAATAGTAAAGCAGGAAGGTGGGCATCAACTACCCTGAGTGCTACAGGGAAGGAGCTTAAGAATGGTAGCAAGAGCATTCGTCCAGCGCACGAAACACCGGGAAGTTCAATGCTAACAACCCCAAGAAGAACCAATGAAAATAGTTTAGAATTTGTGTCTGAGCCTATTAAAGATGACGTTTATTTAAAATTTAAGTGTTCAGTCTACTACTGAAGCCCTTACACATACTACAGATATTTGTTAATGATTTAACTTTAGGCAAATATACCCTGTTTTTTTTTTAAGATTGATTTTATTTATTTATTTATATTTATTTATTTATTTATTTATTTGAGAGAGAGAGAGTACACACAGGTAGGGGGAGGGAGAGGGACAAGCAGACTCCATGCTGAACACGGGGCCTGACATGGGGCTCAATCTCGTGACCCTGAGACCATGATCCTGAGGTCATGACCTGAGCCAAAATCAAGAGTCAGAGCTTAACCAACTGAGCCACCTAGGTGCTCTAAATACACACTGTTAAGGGAGTTTGTCATAACCATTTGTGGCCTGGATAACCCTTGGTTAAAAAAGGCTGCTGTCTTAGATCCATGCTTTCCAGGCAATGTGTGCATAATCACTCAATGTTTATGAAAAAGATTTCATTGCAAAATTTATCACCAGTTGGTTGAAGTTCATGGAGAGAATATTTTCATCAAGCAACAAATCAATGGGACACTTCTTGAGGAAGGAAACTGGTAATTCACATAATGTAAAAGATCAGCAAACATGGAGGAGCCTATATTATGGTTGAGCCGCAGTGATAACAACAACGACAAAAACTCATCGCAAAGTAGAATCTAAGCGGAAAAGTGGCAACTCATTACATTTTCCCCCCTACTATATAAATGCTTTATCCTGTTAGGTTGTATAGGAAGTCACATCATTGTGTTATTTAAATGAATGTAATACTTATTTCTTTCATAGGAAAATTGGTTGAACGAAATTATCTTGTGTGTTCCTTGCACCAATTGCATTTGTAGTAACATAAGTCATATGTGTTCTGGCATTCACCTGGCTAGTAACAGGGGCCTGGATCCAAGGATGTTCTGATGTTCCTTCAGCTCTGCAATGCCTGATTATGGTGGAGGATTGGCAGATCTGCCTCATCTGTGCATAGGAAAGAGCTAGGCCTCCTGGAAACAGAAACCTTGTTTTTAAAATCTTTACAGTCCTAGGTCTTAAAGAATTTTATAAATGTTAAGAAACAATATGTAGCTCTGTTTCTACGAGGCAGATGAAGGTCTTTTTATTATTTTAGAGGGAAGGCAAAAGTTGATGACTTCCTGTGGGTATAAGTTATTCTTCGGGAATCAGGATGTAACTCAGAGCCATGTAAATTTCCATAGATATATACATCCTGTCCACTCACGCACATGCATAGGAGTAATTAAGGTTTTGAGTGGAAAACTCTTTACCACATGGGATGCAAATATGTTGAGACCAACTATATGGAATACACACTCCCACATTTGGTTGTGATTAGCCCCAAGTAGTATACAATAAAAATATATTCAAAAGAATGAGGGTGCGTGCTGAGCAGAAGGCTGATAGTTCTTTAAAGTTCTGTTCTATTATTAAATTTCTTCTGCTTTCATATTAAACTTCAATTAAATAGTCTCATTGGTTCATTGGAGTAGATTACCATTCAAAACGAACGTTTGTCAACAGATGCATTTATAAACAGCTGTGGTTTTCTTTGGGTATATAGAGTGTCATTATCCAGACCATCTGGCCATTCTCCTGATGGTGTTTCTTATTTGAGCTTTCACTCTGACAATTTATTATTTTTAATCTGCTTGATTTCTTCAGAGAGAACTTTTCCTTCTTTCACACTTCAAATGGAACAAATAACAAAAGAAGTAAACTGATAAATTAAAAAGGTTAGTGGAGGTGAATAGACCTTTCTAAAGGTCACTGCATGACCTAGTTCTTCTTTTTTTCTCTTTTTGCTATACAGCAGCCTGATTAGAGAGAAAGGTCAATTTAAAAACAGCAATGCTACATTAATATTTTTAAGAGAAATTGTTTTCAAATATAAATATTTTCTGAGATTTGTTTGCTTGATTTATTTTTTCTTTAACTTTAGAAATGTTGGCACTTCTCAAATGACTAAGAAACAACAGCTTTAGTTTTCCAGGACTAATTATGCTAGCCCTTGCTTTTCTTTTCTTTCTTTCTTCTATTTTTTTTTATGTTTTTAAATTTGAGTACAGTTGAAAAATGTTACATTAGTTTCAGGTGTACAACCTAGTGATTTGACAAGTTCATATGTTATGCTGTGCTCACCACAAATGTAGCAGCCATCTGTTAGCATACAAAGCTATTACAATATCATTGACTATATTTATTATGCTGTGTCTTTTATTCCCATGACATATTCATTCCATTGCTGGAAGCCTATATCTCCCTCTCCCCTTCACCCGTTTTGCCCCTGCCCTGACCCATTTCCAGTCTGGCCACCACCAGTTTGTTCTCTGTATTTATAGGTCTGATTCCACATTTTATTTTTCTTACCAACATGTTTGGTCAGACTGATATAATGATGGAAAAAAAGAGAATAAATGTGTTTGCTTTAAAAGCTCCATCCATGAAGAGCATAGAAACCTAAAAGCATGTATCCTTTTCTTATTCAAATATAAGAAGTAAATTTTTAAAAATACAGGAAGGCATAAAGAAGAGATATTTTAGGTTAATGTGAACCAGATATGTAACAAGCATATTTGTAGTCAAAGAAAAATGTAGAAAAATTATAACTCACATCCTTAATAATTCTTTTATTATGCATATGTAAATTATTAAACTTTGATATTAAAGTAATATATAAAATTTTATGCAAAATTATATTGGAAAGCACAATGTTGAATGGGAAATAAAAACTCAAGGTGAGGACTGTGTCTATCAATGACCTAGGAAACACAAGATGGCTAGACTAGTGTAAAAAAAAAATAACATTTATCCTCTATAATGTCAGTGAAAAATGTTCTGAATTAGAAAAAAAATGGCAGGGGCGCCTGGGTGGCACAGCAGTTAAGCGTCTGCCTTCGGCTCAGGGCGTGATCCCGGCGTTATGGGATCGAGCCCCACATCAGGCTTCTCTGCTATGGGCCTGCTTCTTCCTCTCCCACTCCCCCTGCTTGTGTTCCCTCTCTCGCTGGCTATCTCTATCTCTGTCGAATAAATAAATAAAATCTTTAAAAAAAATGGCAAAAGTTTATTTAAAAGGATAAATTGTTTTTTAAATTGATGTCATGGAAGAAATAGAGAAAACAGAACATATTTAAAGGTAAATATACTTTGTGTTTATGACATATGCATTCAAAGAACCAAATGCTTTGTTACCCCTAGGTTATGTAAATATGAGTATTCTTAAATTAGTTGTTAAATAAATATTTTAGGAGGCAAAGATAATGTCATAAGAAATAAATAGGGGAGTGTTGAACTTATTGGTAACTCTTTCAGAGCTTCCTGAGAGTAATTTAAATGCTGGACAATTTGAGCACTTTCTTGTGAATAATATGTTGTATAAGACTTATGACAGTGATCACCAATGGCTGCTAAAATCACAAAGAGACAACCAGACATTACATATGTCATAATGGAGCACAACACCACCTATGAGGCAGCCTTGTCTAAAAGGAAATTATACCTGACACTGATGAAACCATTCCGTCTATTTAACATTTTACAGGACGTGGAGGAAAGAGACACATGTAAAATGACACCCATTAGGATGCAGTCAGCAAAATGTAGACAAAGAGAAAATATAGGACAAAATATAGTCTCTTGAAAAAAAATGGATTGAAGAAGTACCCATAGATTAAACGTTATTTAGGAAATATGAAATATTTCATCATCAAATAATACATCAATTGTGATGTATGGACTTTTTTTGGATTTAGAAGCAAAAAGGAAACTATAATAAAATGATAAGATAATTTGGGTATACAAGATTATTAGGGGATTTTAATTTTATTAAATGCAATAATGGCATTGTGATTATATATTTTTTTAAAGATTTATTTATTCAACAGAGATAGAGACAGCCAGCGAGAGAGGGAACACAAGCAGGGGGAGTGGGAGAGGAAGAAGCAGGCTCATAGTGGAGGAGCCTGATGTGGGGCTCGATCCCGTAACACCGGGATCACGCCCTGAGCCGAAGGCAGACGCGCAACCACTGTGCCACCCAGGCGCCCCTGTGATTATATTTTTTAAAGAGAGTCCATATGTTTTAGAGATGTGTACGGAACTATTTAGAGATAAAATAATATGGTGTATAGAATATTCTTTAAAATTATTTGGGGTGAGGGCTAAGTGAATAGGAAAGAGATAAAACAAGATTGGTCAGAAGTAGATAATTGTTAAAAGCAGAAAATGGGTTCCGTATTTAACATTCTGTCTGTTTTTATATATGGAAGACATTTTTCTTCACAATAAAATATTTTATACAAAAGAACAACTTGTCATATAAGTGAAATACTGTTACATGCTTTTCAACAGCATAAAATAATGTAATAATAGGCAATTATCCAAACAACATTACAGTGTAATTTTAAAGACCTTATAGGGACAGAATTTGCTCTTTTCCTTAGAAAACCACTGCATGACTTGCTGGAATCACACTACTTTGAAATAATGACAAATTCTAAAAATGTAAAAAATAAAATTGTTTGTTGTTATTGGCATAAAAGAATCAAAAGAAAGTTAACAAAAGATAAAGTGATAAGGAGCCAATAGTAATATAATTATCTTCTATTCAGACAACAGATTTTAAATGGAAGAAAAACTTTTCATTCACTAGGGATATAACTCTGCACATCACTGAATTATTCTCTTCTGGTAAGGCTCTCTCCTGATACAAAAGAAAATCATGAGCTAAAGAAATGACCTGCAATCTTTTCAGGTCTCCAAAATGTTTTCATTTAGGCTGTGATATTGTGATTTATAATTTGAAATATATACATGGTCTTGCTCCTGTTTCTGGCATAGGAGCTCCTAAAACCCTTGACATTTTCTCAGTGGTGAGAGTAACCAAGTTGTCTTTTGCTGTGTTAATAAGGTGGGTTTTGGGAAGCACGTCAGGATTGGGGCGGGTTGATAGGGGAAACAATGAAATGATCAGATGGTTGGAACTCTCAGTCTCACCCCAACCTCCCTCAGGGGTGGGAAGGGAAGCTGGAGGTTAAGTTGTCACCAATGGTAGATGATTGAATCAAGCGTACGTATGCCATGATGCCTCCATAAAAACCTAAAAGGACTAGATTCAGAGAGCTTCTGGGCTAGTGAACCTGTGGAGATTCGGGAAGAGTTGGTGTACCTGGAGAGGATGTGGAAGCTGCTCGCCCTTTCTCCACCCTTGCCCTACGGATCTCTTTCATCTGGCTGTTCTTGAGTGACAGCCTTCTATAATCAACCGGTAATCTAGCTAATAAACTGGTTTCCTGAGTTCTGTCAGCCACTCTAGCAAATTAACTGAACTCAAAGAGGAACCTCTGATTTATAACCAGTCAGGCAGAGGTGCAAGTAAGAACCTGGGCTTGCGATTGGCATCTGAAATGGAGAGCAGTCTTATGGGACTATCTCCAGGCAGATAGTGTTAGAATTGAGTTGAATTGTAGGACACCCAGCTGGTGCTGGAGAATTTCTTGGTGGTGTGGGAAACCTCTCCCCTCCTCGGAGTTGGAGTCACAAACATTACTCCTTGACTTTCTTTTCTAACTCCTCCCCTGTTCTATTAATGGCATCGCGATTCTCTTAGTACCGCAGACTTGAGACAGTGCTCTCATTTTGGATCCTTTCTGTTCTCCTTTCCTTCTTTCTTTTCTTTTCAATCAGTTAACAAGTCCTGATGAATCTGGTGTGTCATGTGTTGCCCTCTCCCAACCTTACTTTCCAAACCTTACACCTGAGTTCTGCTTAATAGCTGAATCCTCACACTGATAATATAGTCTTCCTAAATTGTGAATTTCACCACATCATCCTATACTCCAGAACCTCTAATAGTACGTTGTTGTTTGAGGTCAAGCTTGTCTTTGCCTGGCAATCCGCATTCTCCTAAATTTGTCCCCCAATAATGCATAGATATTGCTGCTTTCACCCTACAGTGAAGTTTTGCCCTGTATTCCAGCTTTACTGTGCAACCCTCTTCACTCCGTTCTTGAAGCCTGCCTTATATAACCACCTGTCTGCTAACTGTTGGCTTTGGCCACTGGGGGCACTGTCAAGGGATTTATGGGTTAAATAAAACCTAAGGAACTTCAAAGAAATTTGCCTTTAAGATAAAACAGAAGAAATTCAAAACAAAATTGTTTTCCTTATGTACTAACCAGAATCTCAGTACATTATATAGAATCTCAGAGTCAAAAGAGAACATAAATTGTGCATTCTCCAACCCCTTTCCAAAGCCAAAGTCTTCTTTAGAGGAGTCTCCTGGCTTATGTTCTCTTGTTTCCACGGAAATTCCTTTAGCAGCTTTCACTTCTAGAAAATTCTTTCTTATATCAAACTTTCTCTCTCCTCAGTTACATCCATTGATTCTATTTACAGCTCTGGACCTTTAAAGATAAAAACCCAGTCTCCCTCCTTATGATAACACTTCAAATGTTGTATGATAGTATTAATTTGTCTACTCCTTCCTAAGCTGTAAATTTCCAATTTAAAAAACTGTGTTTGAAAGAACATGTTTTTAAGCCCCACAGAGGCTGTTGATTGAGTCTTCCTTCTGTTGCTCACTACCTATGAGAGCTGTCTTCTGGCAGGTGCCTGTGCTCCTGTTAGATGCCTACCTCTTCTCTTAGCATCGGTGGCTGTGTCCTATGCATCCTTGTATTCCCAGTACATTGCCCCAGGAATTAGGACTATCATTTTTATTTATTTTTAAACAAATAGTATGTTAATGAGCTCCTGAGGGTGGGGCCTTTATGATGAGATTAGTTCTCTTATAAAAAGAGACACCAGAGAGCTTGCTCTCTCTCTTGCCCCACCACGTGAGGATTCAGTAAGAAGGTGGCTTCTACGAGACAGGAAGAGCACCCTCACTAGAAATCAACTATGCTGGCACCTGGATATTGGGTTTCTAGGCTAGAACTGCGAGGAAATAAGTTTCTGTTGCTTGAGCCACCAAAAGTCTGTGATATTTTGCTATGACAGCCAGAGGTGACCAAGACACAAAGTGTTTTAAATGAAATTTTTCGATGAATTAAGCCATTTCTACTCACAACACTCTCAGAATTTTTCTGCAAATGAAAAAGACTCAGTTTGACTTTTTAAAGACAATCGTACTGGAACTTTGGACATTATGAAGGCATAACCCGATTCTTAGATTTTATTGTGTATCATTGAAGATTTAGCCTGTTCGAACATAACAAGATGCCTCTAAATGGCTTTTGATGCACTGTACAAACTCGTCAACAGAGAGAAAATAGTGGAAAAACACACAGCCCTTCTCCTTTATTCTGTAAGAAAATCCTTGAGATTCAGAACAGTGCCCAGAATCATAACTAATTAAATTGGACACGCCATTCTTGGAGTATATCATTTGAAATGCCACATATGCTCCCCTGAACTATGGCTGTATCTTGATAGCACATGATAGGAAGCTAAGTTGTGTAAAAGATTCTGAGGCTTAGGAGGATGCCGATTGGCAGAGAACCAAACAAAGCCATTCTCTGAGTCAGTCAGATGTTCAGATTTCCAGTAAAGGTCCCACAAACAACTAACTCAAGTGCATTGACAGTCAACTGCCAAAACAACATCTTCTCTGTTTTCCAAAGCAGTGCTGTGTACAATCTATAAACAAACTGTCCAAGACTTTGTACATCTGGATGACACAGTTGCAAAGTTAATTTTGGTCAGAGAAAACTACACCCCTGGTTTTCATTTGGGTGGAATTTTGATCGGAGAAAGAATCCTGTTGTGGGCATTTCAAATGTTTCTATGGAGATGTGCAACAACGCTGTAAGCTGCCAAACATAGACAGTTTTGATAGGTAAAATGAACACTTAGAGTGAAGTCAAGGAGAGTGTGAAGGCTTTATCTTACGAGGTGTTTCACTCTGTGGACCAGCAGCCTGGGACGCTCACCATCACAGTACAGGCTTGGGATTTCAAGATTCATATTACAGAACGAACTATCTTCTTTTTATGTGTTTTCCTAAAATTTAGGTAGGCTGGTACCAAGTGAATGATGCTTGAATCCATGAAAACCACTGAGCAGTCCTGCCTTATAGGACTGTGCTGTTTCTTACTCTTTGAAAAGAGCAACAGGCAGTGTCAAAGTAGTTAAGGGCCCCTAGCACCTTCACTTGGAGTATTTAGAACATTAGACCTGTCTACTTAATTCTTCTCGTATTTCTGGTATTATTGAGGTCCATGTAGACCCGATGTCTCCAGGCAGTGATATCAGAGAACCAAACATCTCTTCCCATCCCAGTCCTTTTGTAAGTGAAAAATACACATATTTTAATGACAGGACTCATTGGAGAATATTTGTAAGTGTGGAGAAAGAAGAAAGTGAGTAACTTTCATAACATGCATAAGTGAACCGGTACAAAAGTCAGATTCTTTCTATCATGCTCATAATCTTCCCTACTTTTCCCCTGAGTAGACTATGGTCAACTGCATAATACAGCTGCCTTCTGTTCTGTTGTTGCAGTGGACCCTTGATAATTTCCATCTGCAGTTAGGACCACCTCCGAAGCCTATTCAGTTCGTATTACCACCCGCAGAAGGGTCCTAGGAGCCTTCAACACTCAGCTGTCAGGGGTCACCCTGAACACCTACCTTAGCAGCTTTCATCACCATTCTGATGGAGGGAGCCTTCCACTTCATGTGGATAGGCTAAAATGTTTTCATAACTTGGGCTCAAGATGTTGCCTTTTTACATCTGAGTAAAGCCAACAGAGAACATTCAAAGTTATAAGTAGATGCATTTGAGAAACTATTCATTTTTATAAGAGTTGAAAATTTGGCCAAAGAATTAACCACAACCACCACAAGTAATGATAGATCCCAGTATTAAATGTTTATAGATCTTGTTCAATGAAATTTTACCTGCACTTGTATGGACACAACAATCACCTTTTATGCCAATATTTCATACTCTTCAAGTGTATTAATTCATAACATCTTAGTAACAACTTTATAAACAATATGGAACAAGAGTGGTGCCAATTTTGTAGTTATAGAATCTGAGAGAAATTAAATGACTAATATGAAGTCTCCTTGATTGGGGGATTAAAATTAAAACCCAGATTTCAGTTTTAAGACCCACGTGCTTTCCTCTCTACAGTGTCTACCTCTGAACCTTGCCACCTAATGAAAACATTCACGTGGGTGAATGCATGGTATCCATTGATATTTAAAGATTAAGGATCAGGAATCCTAAATATTAAGGATTATGAATATGAACTCATAATAATGATGCACTTATGACACATTTTTTTCAATGTCATCGTAACTGTCTTGGAGCTCTACTTGTCTTAACTATACCGTAAGCAGAAGGACTGGCTCCATCCCCATCAGGGGAATATGGAGGCCTACGGATTTTAGAGTGAGTCAGGAGGCAAAATCTGCTGTTAATCTCCTATCAACTTGTGACTCTCTTCTAATAACTGGATTGCTGAATAAGCTATACTCATGAAACTTCCCATGTTCCGAATCTCTTTCCTCTTGCTCAGTTTCTCCTCTTCTTCAGTGTCAAGCACTTTAGTTCCTTCTGTTTGTGGAAATTTTTTTGTCCTGGTTGGCCCTATATCTTTAAGCAGCACTCATCAGCCATGTCTAGGCACTTCTACTCTTGAGGCAAGACTTCCTTGATGCCTACATTCATCTGCCTGCTGGGATCAAGAGGGCTACCTGGTAGAGATATCATGACTTTGGTGTTAGAACATGATGGGTCTGAATCTCTTTGCTTTTAGCCATTAGCTTCAATCTCTACAACTTTGTGAGGTACGTACTCAGTTCCCAGTTTATAAATGATAAAACCAAGGCAAGTCACTTCACTTCCTGAAGCGTCAGTTTCATAGTTTATAAAATGCAACTGTTACTGTTGTTACTTAACTAGGACCTCTCCAGTGTTGACCAGAGATTGAACTGCCCTTCATCATGGCTTTTCAGGCTTGGTGGATTCTCTACAGATTCTGGAGCATTTGTCAAGGCTCCAGGCCCCTTTCTGGTGGTCAGCTCTACTTTATGACAATCTGGGCTTCCAGATACCCCAGGGACAAATATACAATGACAAAGCAAAGTATAGCAGTTTAGATGAGCACTTTCTTGGCATAAGGCTAAAACAGTAAGCACATGTTATATGCTGTGAAATCTAAAACAATGATCTACTGTAGTTCAGATTTCCATATTTTATTGTCCCTCTTTGCACCTGCTACAGTCACATGTTTGCTTTATCTTGCCTTATTTTCCTTCCTAGTACTTATCAGTCATTGTTGTCTGGCATTATGGTGCAGCTCTATTTGCTTATTGTCAGGCTACCCCTCAGGAACAAAGGCTCCTCCTCATGAGAGGAGGGTTACCTCTTTTTCTCTGGCACATAGAGGAGTGCTTGGCACACAATGGTTCCTCAATAATATTTGTTAATGAAGAAGGAAGGAAGGAAAGTAGGTATCAATCTCATGATACCAATACATATTAAGAGATAGGTAAGACTGGGAAACTGAGACACAAAGAGTTTAGGTCACCAGTCCATGGTCACACAGCTCATAATAAATCTTCAGACCCAGGCAGTTTACCTCCAGATTTCATGCTCTTGATCTCCTTGATACATTGCCTCTTTTTTGGAGCATATAATTGATTTATGGAATAAAAAAAAATAAGACTGAACATTTATTGTGTTAAAGCAATGACATAAGAGACTCAAAGAAGGCTCTCAGTAATTGTTATTGAATTCTATAAACTCAAAAAATACTTCTTACTTGGACGAATTTATGATAAACACTTAAGATGAAAGGGCTTGGAGAGAGAGAAGGATCAGGCTGGATCACACGTTTCTTGTTCCAACTCACTGTAGATTAATAAATTGCAAACAATTGAGAGGACATCCTCATGCAGCTCTGAGGGTGTTTCAAGGAACCTTCCCATCTGGAATCTGTGCTGATTCTTTTCATATTGTATTTCCCTAAGGATGACTCACAGGAAATTGAGGTTTCAGAAATATGTTGTGTTTTTTTTTTTTTTTTTATGGCATTTCTCTGCCTTCATTGCAGACATTTTAAAGATAAGTGATTTTGTGGTTGTGCTTTTTTCCATTAAGGTGAAGGAAAGAAACTCACTTTGTTGCTTATTTTCTACAACTTCTCTAATCTTAATAACATTTACACTTATGTCATGATAATGATGGTGATGATAGTCCTGTTGACTCTGGTACAAATATTCCAGTAAATGAGGGTAAAAAGAGAGCAGGAAAAAAAACCCTGGATAGCAGATAAAATTGTAGTCAAAACCAGTTGTTGGATAACCATTTTGTGTATTGGGCTATACTACATGTTGTGAGGGGCATGAAGACGCATGCAATCACCCCGGCCTCAAAGAGTACATAGTGTGTGGGACGAGTCAGAGGTGAGCCAGATGTCTCCAGCAGGGGTTTGGGGTGGGGGTCAGGGGAAATGTTAGGTGTGAAACAGACACAAAGTGCAATGATCACACATCCGCTGGGAAATGATTAATTTTGACTGGAGGATCATTACTGCCTTATGGAAGGGTGGTATTTGAAATAGGTCTGGAAATATTGCATAGACTTTCCTTAAAAACACCATGAAGAGTAAAGAAGAAGTTTGTAAAGGTGAAGATGTGGGGGGAGTGTGTAGGGGAATGCAGCCATCTCAGGAGGCTTTTCCTTTTTTTCCTCCCTCTCATGCTGTTTCCCTCTCTCTATTGCTTTTCTTCCTTTCTTTCTTCCTTTCCCTCACTCCCTCCCTTCCTTCTAATACCTTGCATACCACTAAGTGTGTAATGGGCCAGAGTAGAAATTCACAAACCTCTTCCCAGTACCCAGAGCAATGCCTGATGCATGTGATTCTCAGTACATGTCATTGAAAAATAAATGGGTATACTGTATACAAATGGGAGCTCAGATAGGCAAACAATTCTTTTTTTTTTTTTAAAGATTTTATTTATTTATTTGACAGAGATAGAGACAGCCAGTGAGAGAGGGAACACAAGCAGGGGGAGTGGGAGAGGAAGAAGCAGGCTCCCAAAAGAGGAGCCTAACGTGGGGCTTGATCCGTAACGCCGGGATCACGCCCTGAGCCGAAGGCAGAAGCTTAACTGCTGTGCCACCCAGGCGCCCCTAGGCAAACAATTTTAATTTGCAGATTAAGGAAAAGCTTTTGTGGTAGATCACCTCACAAAAGTCAATTAAAAAAAATTATGAGTATGGGGCGCCTGGGTGGCACAGCGGTTAAGCGTCTGCCTTCGGCTCAGGGCGTGATCCCAGCGTTCTGGG
>NC_048225.1:89960430-90072429 GCF_002007445.2 Ailuropoda melanoleuca
GATGATTCTGACATTGGATCGTTTCATAGAGTCAGTAATCTCCCATAATCTACATTCATGGGTGTGGATTTCTTTATGACCACNGAAAGAGCTTTAAAAATGCCCCCCCAAGCCTTTCTCTCATTCCAGGTCTCTGTAGACAGGTCTGACGTAATCCTGATACCTTTGCCTTGGTACGTGAGAAATTTCTTTGCCCTGGCCGCTTTCAATACTGTATCCTTGGATCTAATATTTGCGAATTGCACTATGACATGCCGTGGCGTAGGTTTGTCCTGGTTGAGCTTGGATGGGGTCCTCTCTGCCTCTTGGACACGAATGCTTGTTTCCCTTGCTAGATTAGGGAAGTTTTCAGCTACAATTTGTTCAAATATCTCTTCTAGACCTCTGTTTTTCTCCACCCCTTCAGGGATGCCGATGATTCTGACATTGGATCGTTTCATAGAGTCAGTAATCTCCCGTAATCTACATTCGTGGGCGTGGATTTTTTTAAGACCAGCTTCTATTTTCGTTTTTTCTTCTACTAACCCATCCTCCAATTTGCTAATGCGTTCCTCTGCCTCGGTGACCCTGGCCGTCAGAGCCTCTAGTTTTGACTGCACTTGGCTCATCGAATTTTTAATTTCTGTCAGATTCGCTCTCATTTCTGCCCTTAGGGATTCTATATTCTCAGCAACGCTTTCTCTGATGCTTTTTTCAAGTTTACTCATCATCTTGACCATTGTTGCTCTGAATTCCATTTCTGATAATTGGGATACATCCATATGTATTAATTCTGTGGCCGAGGCCAATTCTGTGGCAGAGGCCACAGACTCATTATCTTTTCTTTGCTGGGGGGGACTTCTCCTTCTCGTCATTCTGATGAAGAGAGATTGCAGGGTTGTCCAGAGCCCAAGTGTTGACTGGGACCCAGGCCGTGCGCCCTTGTTTTATAGAGATCTTAGGTGGGTTTCTTCTTTAAAGATTTTATTTATTTATTTGAGAGAGAGAGAGACAGACAGTCAGCAAGAAAGGGAACCCGAGCAGGGGAGCGGGAGAGGAAGAAGCAGGCTCCCCGCGGAGAAGCCTGATGAGGGACTCCTTTCCGGAACCCTGTGATCATNCACACCCTAATCCGAAGACAGGTGCTTGGTGACTGCGCCACTCAGGCGCCCCGGGTTGTGGGCTTCTTGATTTTTCAGCCTGCCTTCTGGGGGAGGGGCCTGCCCCGCCGGTACTCAGGAAACCCTGTGTGGGTAGAGTCTCTGTGTCCCCTGAAGGGGGGATGGGGATGGGCACCCTGTGAGCCGGTATTTCCGGGCTTTTGTTCTCTGGCGGCTTTCCCTGGCGGTTTGCTATGCCTCTTCTGAGAGAGCAGCAGCGGCTGAAATTCAGCCTCTGTCTCAGAACAGAGGGATCGCGGATCGTTCTCCACTGNATCACACCCTAATCCGAAGACAGGTGCTTGGTGACTGCGCCACTCAGGCGCTCCGGGTTGTGGGCTTCTTGATTTTTCAGCCTGCCTTCTGGGGGAGGGGCCTGCCTGCAGGTACTCAGAAAACCCTGTTTGGGTAGAGTCTCTGTGTCCCTTGCGAGGGGGGATGGGGATGGGCACCCTGTGAGCCGGTATTTCCGGGCTTTTGTTCTCTGGCGGCTTTCCCTGGTGGTCTGCTGTGCCTCTTCTGAGAGTCAGAGCAGCAGCGGCCGAAATTCAGCCTCTGTAACAGAACAGAGGGATGACAGCCCGTTCTCCACTGATGTTCGGGCCACTTTAACTCTGTTTCTGTTGGTGCTGCTCAACCCTGTAGCATCCCGGGCTGTGCGCCCCACACCCGGCGTCCCATCCACACTTCCAGGGCCGGCGCGTCTCTGTCCTTTGTGTTTCTAACCCCGCCAGCTGCCAGCCGCCAGCCACCCCACGTGTGCTCCCAGAGCTCCCGCTCTCAGTCTGCTATCTTGCGGGTGCCGTCCGTGAGTCTGCCCGCTACCCGTGCAGGTGGCCCGCCAGCCGCCCCACATGCACTCCCGGAGTTCCTGGTCTCAGTCTGGATCCAGTGAGCACACCGGAGTTCCAGAGCTCGATGAGAAGCTTGGTGGCGCGCTCTCGGCTCTCGTTCTCAGAGTGCTGTCTCGACAGTGCGAGTCCGCGGTCCGCCCGCTCTCCTGTGCAGGTGGCCCACCAGCTGCCAGCCGCCAGCCACCCCGCATGCACTTCCAGAGCTCCCGGTCTCAGGCTGGATCCAGTGAGCACCCCGGAGTTCCAGAGTTCCGTGAGATGCTTGGTAGCGTGCGCCCCCGGCTCAAGGTCTCAGTCTGCTGTCTCAAGGGTGCGGGTCCACGGTCCGCCCGCTCCCCCGTGCAAGGTGGCTACCGCTTCCCGGGGCCCGGACACGGCAGCTCCCTCCCCCTTCCGTTTATCTTCCGATATTTGTGCACGGTTTCACGGCTCCCTGCTTCGNCCTTCGTACCTCGATACTCAGCGCTGGAGATGTTCATTTGTAGAGATCCAGATGTATCTTCCTGCGTCTCAGGCTGATTCTGTGGATGTTCCTGCTGGTCTGATACCTATCCAGCTCAACTCAGGGGACTGGCTGCAAAAGGGGTCCCCTACTCCTCTGCCATCGTAACTCCTCCCCCCCAAAGCAGTTGAAATTTTGAAAGCAACCCGATCATCCTAGTTCTTATGTTCCATAGATGAGAGAAATCATATGATAATTGTCTTTCTCTGCTTGACTTATTTCACTTAGCATTATCTGCCCCAGTGCCATCCATGTTGTAGCAAATGTTGAGAATTTGTTCTTTCTGATAGCTGAGTAATATTCCATTGTATATAAGGACCACAGCTTCTTAATCCAGTCATCTGTTGAAGGGATCTCAGCTCCTTCCATGATTTAGCTATTGTGGACAATGCTGCTATGAACATTGGGGTGCATATGGCCCTTCTCTTCACTACATCTGTGTCTTTGGGGTAAACACCCAGTAGTGCAATGGCTGGGTCATAGGGTAGTTCAATTTTTAACTTTTTAAGGGACCTCCACACTGTTTTCCAGAGTGGCTGTACCAACTTGCATTCCCACCAACAATGTAGGAGGGATCCCCTTTCTCCACATCCTCTCCAACAATTGTTGTTTCTTGCCTTGTCTATCTTTGCCATTCTAACTGGCGTAAGGTGGTATCTCAGTGTGGTTTTGATTTGAATTTCCCTGATGGCTAATGATTTTGAACATTTTTTCATGTGTCTGTTAGCCATTTGTATGTCTTCATTGGAAAAGTGTCTGTTCATATCTTCTGCCCATTTTATGATTTGTTTATTTGTTTCTCGTGTATTGAGTTTGAGAAGTTCTTTGTAGATCTTGGATACCAGTCCTTTATCTGTGGTGTCCTTTGCAAATATATTCTCCCATTCCGTGGGCTGTCTCTTAGTTTTTTTGACTGTTTCCTTGGCTGTGCAGAAGCTCTTTATCCTGATAAAGTCCCANTTCCATACAAATTTAAGGACTATTTGTTCCAGTTCTTTGAAAAATGTCCTCGGTATTTTGATCGGGATAGCATTGAAAGTGTAGATTGCTCTGGGTAGTATGGACATTTTAACTATGTTAATTCTTCCAATCCATGAGCATGGAATATTTTTCCATCTTTTTATGTCTTCCTCAATATCTTTCAAAAGTGATCTATAGTTTCTAGGATATAGGTCCTTTACGTCTCTGGTTAAGTTAATTCCAAGGTAACGTATGGTTTTTGGTGCTATTGTAAATGGGATGGATTCCCTAATTTCTCTTTCTTCAGTCGTTATTCGTGTATAGAAATGCAACTGATTTCTGGGCATTGATTTTGTATCCTGCCACATTACTGGAATTGTTCTATAACTTCTAATAGTTTGGGGGTGGATTCCTTTGGGTTTTCCATATAGAGTATCATGTCACCTGCGAAGAGAGACATTTTGACTTCTTCTTTGCCGATTTGGATACCTTTGATCCCTTTTCATCGTCTGATTGCTGTTGCAAGGACTTCTAGTACTATGTTGAACAATAGTGGCGAGAGTGGGCATCCTTGTCGTGTTCCTGATCTTCAGGGAAAGGCTTCCAGCTTTTCCCCATTGAGAATAATATTTGCAGTAGGCTTTTCATAGATGGTTTTTATGAGATTGAGGAATGTACCCTCTATCACTACACTCTGAAGGGTTTTAATCATTAAAGGATGCTGTATTTTGTCAAATGCTCTCTCGCTGGCTGTCTCTATCTCTGTCGAATAAATAAATAAAATCTTTAAAAAAAAAAAAAAGAAACCCATCATGGTGTCTTAAAAAAAAATTGAGTATGTACATGAGTGATCCATCATGTAACTGCAAGAGAGATAAACGAATGAACAAAAATTCACTGAGTAGGGTTGGTTTTCTGATTCTCTCTCCTAATAGACTCTGAGAAGTCTAGAACAGGAGCCATGTCTTTATCATTCAATAGGCATTTTATGTAGTACCTGTGATGTGTCAACCACTGTGTTAAGTATCATGGTATAAAAATGAAAGATACGGTTCTTGCCAATGCTATGCTTACAATTGATGAGGAAGAAAGATAATGTTAAGTGTATACTACTGCTGATCACTAGAGAGTATCTGCCGCCAGGCACCATGCTAGGCAGTGCGAATACATTATTTATGTGGTACCCACGCTCTGGGGTGAGTATTATCTCTATTTTAGAGATGAGGATTGAAAGTTTAGATAGGCTAACGCAACTTGCCTAAGGCCACGTAGCTGTGTTAAGTGGTAGAGCTGAGATGAAAACTTCCAGAATCCAAAGCCTCTGCTCTTAGCTGTTCATGATACAGCTTTAGGGGTTGAGAACAGTCACTTCCTGTGTTGAGTCCTAAATAATGGATTAGGAATTTATAAAGAAGAGAAGGAAAGAAGAGGATCTGAGGCAATAGAACAAGTGGTTTATTAAGGCTCAGTGTTTTGAGACGAAGGGTTGGAAGCTATGGTTAGCGAGATAGAAATGCACTTAGAGGGGCGTTTGGGTGGCACAGTGGTTAAGCGTCTGCCTTCGGCTCAGGGCGTGATCCTTGCGTTGTGGGATCGAGCCCCACATCAGGCTCCTCCACTATGAGCCTGCTTCTTCCTCTCCCACTCCCCCTGCTTGTGTTCCCTCTCTCGCTGGCTGTCTCTATCTCTGTCAAATAAATAAATAAAATCTTAAAAAAAAATGCACTTACGGGGTGCCTGGGTGGCGCAGCGGTAAGGCGTCTGCCTTCAGCTCAGGGCGTGATCCCTGCGTTGTGGGATCGAGCCCCACATCAGGCTCCTCCGCTATGAGCCTGCTTCTTCCTCTCCCACTCCCCCTGCTTGTGTTCCCTCTCTCACTGGCTGTCTCTCTGTCAAATAAATAAATAAATAAAATCTTTAAAAAAAAATTAAAAAAAAAGCACTTAGAAGCAGCCCCGCATACTTGGGCTCACGAGTGTTTCACCCTCCTGGCTGAACATTAGAATCAACTGCAGAATGTTTAAAGAATATAAAAGCCCGGGCCCCTGTCCAGACCCATTCAAATGAAGTCTCTAGTGGTAGGGGCAGGCATCTGTATTTTTTTGATGTTCCTCTCGTGATCCTGGCCCAGGGCTGGGGGCTTATCACTGGGCTGGTTCCTATCACCACTGAGGGAATCCAAGCAGGGTGGTGTGCTGTCGGATTAGAGTCCTGGAGCAGAGGCAGGAAGATCATTTAGAAGCAGGCTAATGAGTAATGACAAAGGCCTAAATAAAGTCAGGGGCAAAAGGGAAGGAAGTGCGGAAAGATACATGAGAGGCGATCGGGGAGCAAGGAGGACGCATAGGTTTCAGCCTCATTCTGGCGGGCTGCATGAGAGTGGGGCGTGACTCTTCAATATCTAGCTGGGGTGACTGTGAAAGTTAATGGCCTTTACTGAAATGGCAAACACAGGAGGAAGGACAGGAATGGGGGAAAGATGAAGCCCAAAGCTCACGGATGAGACTGAGACGGGAGGGTTAGAGAAGTGGTAGACAAGCCAGGGGAAGAAGAGCAAGTTGTGAGTCGTTCCAAATGCCCCTGGAATAAGGAACAGGATTTTATTGATTCGTTGAAAACAGAATGTGAGACTGATGTGGGTTTTTCTGCCTATGTCGCCCTTCTAAACAGATTCCTGCTTTGGGCTTATAAAGCAAAAGAGCAGAACTAGAAGAGGCCTCGGCCAGTTTTAGCTCCAATCTCACCCTCCTTCTACCCTCTGCTTTGTGGTCCTGGGGCTGCCAGTTGTTCCCCATTAGGTTCTGCCAGTGAGGGGCGCTAGAGGGAGCCCGCCAGGCTGCAGGAGAGGCCAGCAACTCTGTCTTTATTCTTCCCCAGGGCGGTAACTGTGAACATCGCTTTAGAATTGTTTCTTCTCTCTGCAGGAACAGTTTCTTTGCTTCCCATAGCTGCAGCTGAAACCAGTTTGTAGTTCTTCCTATACTTGCAGAACCAGCTTCCTCGTGGCTCCCCCCAGAGACCCCCAGCAAGAATTGTCTGGTGTCTCCTCACCAGAGACCTGGGTCCCAAAGCCCACAGGGCCATTTCTCTGAGCTTAGATACATAAGCACTAGCCAAGAGGCATCTTTTCCTCAAATATCTGTGTTTTAGCTCCACAGAGCCCCATCTCAGTTCTGTTTTAATAATTCTAACCACTTTCCTTTGTTGCCTTAATCCAAGGGGTGGTAGCTGTTTTCCGCAGTTGATATACTTGATACCTTCAAGTTCTCTTGTTATGCTTTCCATTACCTATTTAAGAACCTTATAACTAGTTAACAAATTTTTTTAAAGATTTTATTTATTTATTTGACAGGGGGAGAGACACAGCCAGCAAGAGGGGAAACACAAGCAGGGTGAGTGGGAGAGGAAGAAGCAGGCTCCCAGCAGGGAGCCCGATGTGGGGCTTGATCCCAGGATCCTGGGATCATGCCCTGAGCTGAAGGCAGATGCTTAAAGACTAAGCCACCCCGGTGCCCCATAGTTAACAATTTTTTATGTTAAATTTTCACGGTTCAAATGGGTACTGTGGTGTCTGTCTCCTGAATGAGCTCTTACTTATAGAGAAATTGGTTTCCAGGGGTCATTTCAGGACACAGATCCTCAAAATTATTTGCGGATTAGTTTAGTCATGTTCTTGAGCTTAAATGCAATATTGATCTCCTTTCCAATGGGGAATGGGATTCTAAAACCCATGGCATGTAGCCTCATTACAGTCAATCAAGTTACTGCCTATGATTGATTTTGATGAAGTATTTACTGAAACAAGTGCCTTGGGGACTCAAGTGGCTACTGCACTTAATGATGGTGGGAAAAGGGATGCCTATAAGGATGGTGGGATGGCATGGATTTTGATGGGTGCATTAGAGTGCTTACAGAACAGAAATGATGAACAAGTCTTTATAATTTTAGCTCAAGTCATGGTCAGAGAACCACAAAGCTTCCATGGTAACCCTAAATCAATCTGTTTTTTGTGGGTTTTTTTGTAGTCACAGGACCAATATTTCAAAAATCAAACTCAGAATATTATGTGTGCAGAATTATGGTATGTGTTGGATTCATAGTCTCACCAAGTCTCTCATGAGAAAGTTGGGGCCTTGATTAGGAAGGAATAAGGACTCAAACTTGAAATGGATACATCAAGTTTCAATCAGGTGAAGCTTAGAATCTTAGACCCAAGTCACTCTGAGCCTCCCTTGTCAGTAGAAGCTGATTGCCTCTGTGTCTGAAAAGGCAAGCCTTCCCTTGCTTGAAAACCTTGCAAACATTAACTAGGGGATGTTGCCTTGCAAGTGGAGCACATTTTACTCGGGATTAACCTCCCATCATCTCTTGTTACCCCTAGGCTTTGCCAATAGAGGGCGCCAGAGGTAGGTTATAAAATTGGAGAGAGACCTAGAAGACCTTGGGTCTTTCCTGTTTCCTGTGGGCCATCTGCTCCTCATCCCTGTGAGAGTCACCCTAGCAAGACTTCATCCCAGGGTGGGAGTTTCTTCCTAGGAACTCAGTAGCTGAACTCAGTTTGCAATTCTCTCAAGACTTTGAAGTTTTTTTCAATATCATACCTTCCCTCAGAAATCCCAGCACCTGCCAAGCAGCACTTCCTCCTTAGAGGTGAGAGTTTCAGCTACATGGGCTCCTTCTTTCAGTCTCTAAGTTTTAAAAATCCCACCATCATCTGTTTTCTTTGTCAGTGCTGAGAGTAGTAGTGACTTCTTGTGGTTGCTGTCTCTATATTATAAAGTTCTCTTTTTATACTTTCATTTTCTTAGTTATCAACTTTATTCCTAGTTAACAATTTATGTTAAATCCTCTCTGTTCTTGTTTTTCTCTCTTGGCTAGACTTTTAATATGAAACCATAGAAAGGCTATGTTGAATTCTATTAGGAAGGGCGGGGAACCATTGAAAGGAAAAGAAAGAAAAAAAATAATAAGAGAAGCAGAGAAAGGGAAAGAACCATATTGGGAGAGATTGGGAGAGTTGGAAGAGAGAAAGAATTGAGCGAGGGCGAGGGGTGGATGTCACACTGCGGAAAAAAGGTATTTGAGGAAGTAGGTGGATATATAGCTTTGCTGCATGGTGTGATCTGAAATCCTCCCTTTGTCCTTTCACACAAGGCTGCAGTAAAGATTTAATTCAATTGGTTCAATTGGTTAATTCAATTGGTTTAATTCAATTTATTTTGGACGTTTGGATATGTACTTCTGAATGCAACACTCAGCTGAGGCCAAACCCAGATAATACAGCTTTATAATGGTTACAGTCAGAGCTACGAGGTGGCTGTTGGACCCCAGGTCTAGTATTTGCAACATCCCAGACACAATAATGATCCCAGAACTGAGCCAAGAGGGAACCTTCACCATTACTCTTTGGCTCTTGGACTTGTGGTGCAGGGGAGCAAGAATTAACTCAACATGAAATGGGATGGTCCCCTGAATGCTAGTGGCATATTGCAAAGGCTGAATTATTGCAAGTCAGGGGTTACATGACCTGCTAATGGTGAAGAGAGAATTCAACTTGTCTAGTGTGAGTTCAGTAAATTGAACATATCTTGAAAGTCTGATGTAAATTTCCTGGTTAGTTTTTCACCCACGTTTAACTGATTTATCTGTTTCTTGAGAAGTTAATCCTCTCTGGAGGGGAAGAAAAGATTTGTGGCAAACATGTTTCGACTAGGTGATTTCAAGATTTTTCCCTGTTCTACCATCTGAAAATAGATCTCCTTGATCTGTACAGGTAGCCTAGACTATGCTATGGATCAAACTTTGGATTCACTGGTAGAAGATGCTTGTTAGTAAAATATGACAAATGGAGACCTACAACACAGGATGTAAATAAAAGATTGACAAGTTACAATGAGCATAACATGAGGTTAGAAAAATACTAGAGTTTCAGTACAGTGTTTTGATGTCCAACATTAGGAATTTTTGCATCTTCAAAGTCATAAAAAAATATTTCAGTGGTGGTTGGCCTGACCATCTTTGGAAGAGCCCATGACTGAATGGAGAGTCCATAATTACAAATCAAATCAGATGGAAATGGTCTTAAGTTTTTTCTGGCATAAAGGAGTTTTGGAGAGAGACATGTAACAGGAAGCTGGTCATCGTGGTCTGTACTGTGGAACGTACCCAGCAGGACGAGATATTCTGACTAGAGTTACCAACAGAATTACATGGGATGGGGGAGGAATATTTCTCCAAAGTTGGGATGCTGACATCAGAGTAAGAGTGGAAAATGTTCAGGACACACAAAAGTAATAGATAGCCACTGCAAAATGGCATTAAAATAATTACTGGAGTCACCCTTAATTTCACTGGGAGAGAAATTTCCAGAACATTTAATTCAGTTAGTACTATGGATTAAGAAAATACATTTCTTGTCCTGTGTTCTCAGTTCTGACATTTTCTGAAAAATAGTATATTCCTGGAAGTAACTTTAGATCAAACAGAACCTAGCCTAGAGTTAACTGTAAATAGTTAAGAGTTTCAAGTGTTAATTTTGGAATAAACTAGAAGGAATATAATTATTAGAATTTTATTTAGTCTTTGAATTAAATTAAGGCAATCTACAGATTCAATGCAATCCCCATCAAAATACCAACAGTATTTTCTGCAGCAATAGAACAAACAATACTAAAATTTGTATGGGAACACAAAAGAACCCAAATAGCCAAAGCCATCTTGACAAAGAAGAATAAAGCTGGAGGTACCAATTTCAGATTTCAAGATATGCTACAAAGCTGTAGTAATCAGAACAGCATGGTATTGGCACAAAAATAGACACAGAGATGATTAGAACAGAATAGAAAGCTCAGAAATGAAGCCATACTATATGGTCAGTTAATCTAGGACAAAGGAGATACGAATATGCAATGGAGTGAAAAACAGTCTCTTCAATAAAATGGTGCTAAGAAAACTGGACAACTACATGCAAAATAATGAAACTGGACTAGTTTCTTACACCATACACAAAAGTAAACTCAAAATGGACCAAAGTCCTAAATGTGAGACCTGAAACCATAAAAATCCTAGAAGAGAACACAGGCAGTAATTTCTTTGGAATTGGCTGTAACAACATTTCTCTAGATATGTCTCCTAAGGCAAGGAAAAGAAAAGCAAAAATAAACTCTTGGGACTATATAAAAATAAAAAGCCTCTGCTCAGCAAAGAAAACCATCAACAAAGCAAAAAGGCAAACTTCTGAATGGAAGAAGATATTTGCAAATGATATATCCAATAAGGGGTTAATATCCAAAATATATACAGAATTACACAACATCAACACCAAAAAAAACCAAGCAACCCAATTAAAAATGGGCAGAGGACCTGCAGACATTCTTCCACAGAAGATGTACAGATGGCCAACAAACACATGAAAAGATGCTCAATGTCACTCATCATTAGGGAAATGCAAATCAAAACCACAATGAGATATCACTTCACACTTGTCAGAATGGCTAAAATAAAAAAAGACAAGAAATGGCAAGTGTTGGCAAGGATGTGGAGAAAAAGGAACCCTCACGCACTGTTGGCAGGAACGTAAACTGGTGCAGCTACTGTGGAAAACAGTATGGAGTTTCTTCAAAAAATTAAAAATAGAAATACAATATGATTCTATAATTCCACTACTGGGTATTTACCCAAAGAAAATGATAATGCTAATTCAAAAAGATATATGCACCCCTATGTTTACTGCAGCATTATTTACAATAGCCAAGATAAGGAATCAACCTAAGTATCCTCTGATAGATGAATGGATAAGGAAGATGTGGGGTGTGTGTATGTGTGTTTTACACAGCCATAAAAAAGGATGAAATCTTGCCATTTCAGACAACGTAGATGGACTCACAGGGTATTATGCTAAGCGAAATAAGTCAGAGAAGGACAGCTGCTATACGATTTCACTCATATGTGGAATCTAAAAAAACAAAACAAATGAATAAATGAACACAAAGCAAAATAAGACCTATAAATACAGAGAAAAATCTGATGGTTGCCAGAAAGAAAGGAACCTAGGGGAAAGGCAAAATGGATGAAGGGGAGGGAGAGATACATGCTTCCAGTCATGGAAAGAATAAGTCATGGGAATACAAGGAAGGAATAAAAGTTACAGTATAGGGAATATAGTTAATGGTGGTCTAATAGCATTGTATGGTGACAGATGGCAGCTACACGTGTGGGGAGCATAGCATAATATATAAGAAGTTGAATCACTATGTCATACACCTGAAACTAATATAACATTGTTGTGTCAATTATACTTAAATAGAAAATTAAAAAATAAGTAGGAAACGTAATATTTTAAAAAATTCATACACCTCCAGACCTTACAAGAAAAACTCATAAACAGTTGTTCAGAATCACTTAAAATCAAGCAATTTCTGTGATGAGGCACTCCAACTAAATTGCATGACTCCTGGCAGGGCAGAAAATACCCAGCAGCTAGTGACAATCCTTGAGGATTTGTACACCTTTGGTTTTTTTTTTTGTTTTGTTTTGTTTTTAAAGATTTTATTTATTTAACAGAGAGAGAGAGACAGCCAGCTAGAGAGAGAACACAAGCAGGGGGAGTGGGAGAGGAAGAAGCAGGCTCCCAGTGGAGGAGCCTGATGCGGGGCTCGATCCCAGAACACCAGTATCATGCCCTGAGCCGAAGGCAGACGCTTAATGACTGAGCCACCCAGGTGCCCTGGATTTGGACACCTTTGGAAAGAGTAAATGTGAAACAAATTAGAGAGGAAGCCAAGGGAACAGTAGCTTGCTTACTTTCCACACTCAGACCTCAAGCTAAATATAATTTGGAAAAGAGAATTCGTCTGGAAATCTGGGCTGAGAATATGCTAGCCAAAGCCTGCTGAGGTCCTCCAAAATGCTGAAAATGAGTGGTTATTTATAAATACAATAAATTGACAGAAGAATGTTATACTAATATCACCTATGGCAGGATCAGTTATAGAAAACTGGAAATCCTGGCATCTTAATAGAACCAGTGAAGGATCAGACCTTTAAAAAACCTGTCTCATTATGCTTCCTCTTCCATCTCTTCTTCGAGATTGTAATATTAAAAAGGTCTAAATTTAAGATAAATCTATAATACACACACACACAATTGATGAGGAATAAAAACTGAGAAATAAAATTCTTATTAACCTATGAATAGATATCCTGTATAAAGTTGATTCTTATCTGAACCCATGCTCAAACTCTGTATTTTGTTTGGAAAGCAGACAGTGGTGAAAGGAACACATTCTATAGTTCAAGGACCCTTGGGATAGAATCTCAGTTTTCTCAGTTATTATGTGTATTATGTAAACTATTTGATATAACTAAGAGACATACTTTCCTTACATGTAAAAAGGAGACTAATAAAATCTACTTTCTTGGATTCTTGGGATGATTAAATGCCAATATTTATAAAGCCCCTGATGATGTGTTTGGTTTTTTTAAAAGGTTTTATTTTTAGGTAATCTTTATATCCAACGGGGCTCAAACTCACAATCCCAAGATCAAGAGTCGCATGCTTCACCCACTGAGCCAGCCATGCACCACCCCGCTGCCACCCAATGATGTCTTATACGTAATAAGTGTCCAATAAAATTTAGTGCCTTTCTCTGGGTACAAAGGGAAACAAATAAATACAGCCCAATGTCCCCAGGCAGCTGATTTACAAATTTTTACAGCTGATCAAAGGGGTAAGATTTTATGTCTGCAATTTAGTATGAAAACTCTTTTTGTGTGAATTTGAGTCTTGGTTACAATTTTATTTTTTTATTGTTATGTGTCTTTTACTGTGAGCTTTGTCAATATTTTTGGAATAGAATTTAGATTTGGAATATAAAACACAAGGAGAATGACAATCAAAATACATTTTCTACAAAGTTGCTAACACACTTCAGTATAGTTGCTAATGCTGGTCTCTGCGGGAAATAAAAAGTTTCAAAATGCAAGCAACTTGCAACTTGTAAGCAAAGCAAGTGCCTCACTGTAGAGACTAAATAGCACGTAGCTGTACTATGCGTACTGTGGAAGAAATTATATTTTATTAATTACGAGCTAACTAGTCATTCCACCTCCGTTCAGTAGTGGTTAAAGTCTCTCATCTGTTTTTGTTCTTGCTCATATTTATGCCCTGAGAGCCAGTTGGTTACTTGGGTCTCGGAGTCTTTCTTGACTCTAAATTTGTAATCTGCTTTGCAGCCGTTGCATTTAGAATTGCCCTGGAGACAGATAAATAAATACTGCACGAGAATTTAGAGGAACAACTAACTCTGGCACTTGGCAGTGTGCCAGCATGCTTTCTGAAGCTTTTCTATAGGACAGTGACAGCTGAGACGTGCCAAACATGTGTACGGTCGCCACTGAATGAAATGCCACTCAAAAGAAAACAAATGTCGTGGCACCTTTTGTCCCAAACATTAATGACCAGAGTGGCCTGGATTTTTCTCTCACAGCCTTGAATGGAAAGATCTTGCTGGCCTGAAACGAGGTTGAAAATGAAAATAATTGAGTTCTTCTCTTTCAATACTCATTCCTTCCACTGGAGACGTGAGTCTCTGCCACGGTTCATCTCTGGATGGCTGAGTTGATTGGTGTGCCCTTGGACATTTTCATTTCCATTCCTACTTCTCGGCATGATAGATAGATTGTAATGGCTCAGGAGTTTACAAAAGAAGGCATAATAGTATCAGATTTTTTTTTCTTATAGGGGTTATTCAGATGCAGCTCTGTATTTGCAAGATAAGAAAAGTGAAGTTTCTCTTGCTTGCTGTTGCACGGTAGGAGGCAGATTAGGACTAGAACCCAGACTAGGACACCATTTATATATATATATATATATATAGATAGATAGATAGATAGATAGATAGATAGATAGATATATCTGATGTTGGAGGGTGTGTGTGTGTGTGTGTGTATACACACACACACACACACATATATATATTCTGGTTCAGGAAACAACTACCTTGATTACCTTTTCACTAGATCCACATAACAGATTCATCTTTAGCCAATTACAAAGTCTGGGGGTTGGCTTATTGTGTGCGAAGAGCCCAAACATGTTC
Organism: Ailuropoda melanoleuca; assembly: GCF_002007445.2. Taxonomy (NCBI): domain Eukaryota; kingdom Metazoa; phylum Chordata; class Mammalia; order Carnivora; family Ursidae; genus Ailuropoda; species Ailuropoda melanoleuca. Next base: position 89,974,985 of record NC_048225.1, read on the forward strand.
TCACTTCCATTCTGTGTCCTAAAATTGTGATGATGCACTCTTACATTTGAATCCCTCAAGCAGTCAAAATACTTCCTAGGTAAGAAGCCTTTTCCAACCCTTTGGTGCGCAGAAATACTTATCAGTCAAAAGCTGTGTAAGGTGTCAGCCTGCTGAGCCACTTATGAATATGCCTTTACTTGCATGACATAAAAAGGTTGGACCACACAGTAGCAAAGAAAACCTGCTGCATAATTTAGATGTTACTTCAGTTGCCTTTTACTTTGCAGAAAATGCTCAGTCATATTTTTTCAGAAATTCAAGGATCTTCCTACTCTGGCCTCAAATATAGTTGGAGTCTAGAGATTCTGTCTCTTCCGCATGGACCATTGCCAGAGTACATTTCTATGGGGGGAGGTTGGGTTGCAGGTGACAGTGAGTTTGGGAGGAAGGAGATCACACTGAGCTGCTCCCCAAACTACACATTCTCCCTACTACTATGTGTGGCTGCTCTGGTAGCCCCCATGCTGATGACACGGGATGAAACAGACATGGGGAAAAAGGAAAGGATGGTCTCAGAGCTAAAGGCTGAGGTTGAAAACTGAGCTCCTTCTTGACCTAGGGCAGGATTAAGGAAGTGGCAGTTAAGCTTCACTACGGTCTATGTTGAGTGCTCCTTATAGGTCTAGAAGGGCTGTCCTCCAACATCAGGTCTACAGTCTGTTAAAAGAGTAGGAATCCTGGGGCGCCTGGGTGGCACAGTGGTTAAGCGTCTGCCTCTGGCTCAGGGCGTGATCCCGGCGTTATGGAATCGAGCCCCACATCAGGCTTCTCCGCTATGAGCCTGCTTCTTCCTCTCCCACTCCCCCTGCTTGTTGTCCTCTCTCGCTGGCTGTCTCTATCTCTGTCGAATAAATAAATAAAATCTTAAAAAAAAAAAAAAAGAGTAGGAATCCTGGCTCAGGACGGAGCTGATATTTCCCCATGGATGGTTCCCCTGAAAAAAGGAAAAGTGTTGCTGGCACCCACTGAGACTGTAACTTACTATAGGACCCTGTGACTTTAGGCAGTAGGGGTTTCTGAGATGCAGTTTAGCATAGCAGGGAAAAAATGTCTGCTGTGGAATCTCACAGATTTACCTTTGGTGGGTGGTTCTCCTTGTACCTTTGGGGCATTACAGAATCATTACTAGCATAACAGTAGCTATTAGAATGACCAGAATGTAATCCTGGGTGAGAAGGGGCAAGACTCCGCAGATACCCAGTCTGTGGCTCACCAGGGAACCTGAGCTGTGGAATCGGATGCTTATTTGTACACTGGACTGTTTGAGAAAATATTCAGCCCAACAGGCATTTGAGGACAACCCGCTTTGGGTGCAGACCCCTTCCAAACCTCTCAAGTAGAACAAAAATCAAAAACGCGTGTCACAGCCTTTCCCTCCAATTCATTTGTAGAGTTTCTAGATCAGCTTCTCTTTCCCTCCCCTACTTCCGTCACCTGCCTGCCTCCCTCCCTCCTCCCCCCTGCCCAAACATACATTCCATATGTAAACAGCTTACGTCCAGTCACTGTGCGTTATGAATAGACAAAGTAAAACAAAAACAAAGCACCTGTCTTCAGAGAACTATGATTCAACCAACACCATAAGAAACATTGTATATGAATTCTCAAGTAGAGAAAAATACGTTCTATGTGAGACGGTTAGAAGATATTCCTATCTCCCGCCATCATAGGACATATGTCAATAGACCGATACTGTCTACGGTCTTTTTCCTTTCATCTTTGTATACCTCAGATATAAACATCTTTTATTCCCGGTGATCAATGACTTACACACAGAAAATCCAATCAATCTTGACTCTGTTCTTTAGACACGGTTTGAGGGGTATGATACACACACTCTGCCCCAAGGGCACCCCAGAGCGTACTGATAGGCATGTCTCCTTTCACTTTAGGATGGAGTCACTAACATTTAATGACTATGCTAATTTTTAGCGTGCCAACTTTTCCATTCAATAGCTTTGGATCAGCCTCAGGTTTTCCCCTAAGATTTCAGAAAGATTTAAGGAGGCCTTATACCTCCAGAACTCAGTGAGCAGAGATGAGTTGTTCCAGTTGTTTAATCAAATGAACTGTTAGATTTACCTCTTACTCTTATTTCAACATTTTTTAGAGAGTGTGACCTAAGCCAGACTTTCGTAGTTGCTCTCATGTCGTTTATTAAATATAATGACATAATTGCAGTATGCTGTACAGCTGTAATGAACATACAGGTATTGAAAGGGGAAAAGAGTTAAAGCACTGAGAAGCTCTGAGAGTTTAAATGAGTTCAGCACAAGGACAAAAATTGATATAATTTTAAGTTTGTTTTAGCTTCTGAATAAGGCCCCTGGCCCTTTCGTTATGACACTGTAGGAGGAAACAAATATTGAAGTCCGGGTTAGCCCAAAGCAAAATCAAAAGGAGACTGATGAACCATTGGCATCTTCCTTCCATGATCAAATTTACCGATGCCCTGTTGTTTTCCCCCATAAGTCGAAATTCCTGCTGCCCCAGAGTCATCCCCCAGGGTGGTCTCCCACCCTGGGCAGCCCCCATTCTCTGGACCTGAATTACTTTCTAGGCTTTGACAGAATTTCCGCCTGCTCTCCCTTTCACTTAGGATCTTACTGCATTCTTTAATGAACTGTTAAAGTGTTAGTAGGTTACTGTATATATTTCTTTCTGCTCCACCCAATAATTTTTATTTTCTTATATATATATATCAGAAAAATTATATATTTAATTATATAAATATTTTTATTTATAAAGTACATAAACCATAAATAAATTATATAAATATATATTTATATATTATAAATTATGAGTTTGTATAATTTAAATATTTAAATTATATAAATATATATAATTTATATATTTCATATAAAACCATACGTTATATATATTTTATATATACATATGTATGTACATATACTATCTATATATTAAAAGTACAACATACAATATATGTTTTCACATGGCATGTTTTTTCATATATGCTTATTGCTATAATCTCTGGGTATATGAAATATTGCTAAATAATGATTTTTATATGTAACACTAGCATCTATACACCTCTATGCATTTCCCATATATTTGCAATGTTTTAATATTTAACATAATGACATCCTATTGGACTGACGTCTTCTGCTGTAATGTCTGAGAACTCACTGTTTTAGTTTCTTTTTTTTTTTTTTTAAAGATTTTATTTATTTATTCGACAGAGATAGAGACAGCCAGCGAGAGAGGGAACACAAGCAGGGGGAGAGGGAGAGGAAGAAGCAGGCTCCCAGCAGAGGAGCCTGACGTGGGGCTCGATCCCATAACGCCGGGATCACGCCCTGAGCTGAAGGCAGACGCTTAACGGCTGTGCCACCCAGGCTCCCCATCCCCTCTAGTTTCTTAATAACAGAAATGTAGTGAAGATTCAATTTTAAGCCTCAGCTGAAATTTAGATAGATCTAGGTAGATAGATCTGGTCCCGCTAACTGATGTTCTGTGCCCAACAGAAGCCTGTCTGGATGGGGACCTAGAAGGGAGGTAGGGTCTGATGATTTTAGTCTAGCAAAAAAAAGTCAGGACCAGAAAGGAATACCGATATGAGATCAGCATGGTGGCAGCCACTCACAAGCTACACATGGTCCAGCCACAACTACATGTCCATATATAGGAAGCAAAAGGCTGTAAGTAAAAACTAATATAAATTTTAAAGATTTCAATTTCTCAGTAAGCTATTGAAATCATGAAGCAAAATTGCTTTGGGATATACTCCTTGTTGTCACCAGTAATGGCACGGCTTAAGCAATGGAGAAGTCACAGATACTGGAGGATTTCCTGAGAGCAGTAGTGGTGATACCTATGGGAGATGGTGGTCTCTGGTGAGAAGAACAAAGCAAGAGTGATGCCCACTGGGAGACTGGTTTGTGGCTACATGGAGACACCTCCGGGGACTCCTGGAAGTACCTGGGCGAAGAGCATTTGCCAGAAGGTAAGGAAAAGATGCCCCAAGAATTTCAGGTTCTTAATAATGATGTGACCCCAGTAGTTCCTGTGATCTAATGATGACTGGGGAATTTGATTACGTAATCAACACTTCTAAAGCATCTTTGTATTTACAGATTTTTTTCCTCCTCTCTAAAATTATTTCCTTGGGACAATATCCCAGAAGTAAGAAGAATTTAAAAGCACTGGGATAATATTTATGTGTCTTTTGAAAAATATCTTTTATTTCTAATGGGGTTTCAAGCACAGTTCCTTTAGGAGAACATTTGGGGGCAAATGAGACTCCTGAAACCACTAATATTTCAGGCTGTCTCAATGTTCATATTCTCCATTCTCAAAGGGCTGGCACTAATTAAAGTCTCCCCTTATTAATTTTAATTGATGAAAGAAAGAAAGAAATATGGCTTCTGAGTAGATGTAATTGGATATGCTGTAGTTATACGAACTTATTTGAGATGATTACATCTAACCTAGTTTCAGAGTTAGACATATATATAGATTTGTTTAAAAGGTAAAGATTTCTTGGTGTATTTCATTTATGGTCAGCATCACCCCCTGGGCTATTCCAGAAACTTCCCTGCCTCTGGGTCAGTTCTGTCATGTTCAGTTTTTTTTCTTTTCTGATAATCCAGTCTCTTGGGATCTGAATGGTAAACAATTTCTTTTTTTTGCAACTGGGCAACAAGATTGAATAGAATGTATTTACCGACAGAAATGATTCTTGGCAGCAGAAGCAAAAGTATAAAGAGTCACACAGATTTTCACTCAGATGCCCTTTAAAAACAATAATGAAAAATTTATATTTTCTTTTATGCTTAATATTTTTTAAAAATAGGACATCATTTCTATCCCTGTTTCCACACTGAGGCGCAGGTATGATTTATTGCCTTTGCCACCGTGCTTCTGTGAAAATTCGTCAATTGAATGAAAGTCACTTGTGAAGAACCAATGCAACCCATAGTTCTAATAGCCAATTTTCCTTTTATACTTTTAAAGTACATAGAATGGATTATGAATTATCTGAGAAGTAATGATCCATCCCCAAATTATTAGCTCACATAGTCAAAAAGCTTAAACTCCTATCTGAAACCCAAAATGATTTTTTAAAATACGCAGGCAAGTTTGGTTGGTTTAATGGGCAGTATCGGTGTCTAACAGATCCGTTCATAAATGTACCTTCTACTTCCATCTTGAAAGTTCCTATACTTATAAATTCTCAACAACTGTCCAAGGGAATGCCCCCAGGGGCCATAATCATCACTTTATCCTTCCCACAATGGTTATCATTTTATATTGAAGCTAGGGAAATCCTTTTGTCTGAATAAAAGCATTTCCAACCGTAACAGACTATCCACAGAATGAGCATTGTAAATGTTATGCAACGAGTAGCATTTTTTAAAGCATTTGTATAACTTTTTTCAGGACTGTTAGTTAACTAACTTCTCTCTAAAAATGTCCAAGATATATTTGCCAGCTTAGAAAAGAAGAAAGCAAAGATGATACTTTGTTGACTTACCAATTGATATACATAACCTATGTATGTTTTCATTGTCTATATTTCCTTGAGTGAAAATCAAGCGCATACCCCAGCATTTCCCCGATTATCTTCCATTCCATAAGATTATTAGCCATAGCAATAAGTATTATGCTCAGAGAAACTTCTGCAGTGAAATAGAGAACATGATGGGTTAAACCATACGTGGTGATTCAAAGGATGTCCACACGTTGTTTGATGCCCCCTTCAAAGTGCAGAGCCTAGTTGCCCTCCCTTTGTTAGCCTGACTTAGTGATTTACTTCAAGCAAATAGAATAAAAGTGGAAGTGACTGTGTGTGACTTCACAAGCTAGATTATAAGAAGCACTGTGGCTTCCTGCTTGCTTTCTCTTTCTCAGATGGCTCAGTCTGTGGGAAGCCAGCTGCCATGTCATGAGGACACTTGGAAGTGCTGTGAAGCAGTGTCTGTGGTAAGGAACTGAGGCCTCCCGCCAACAAGCGTTTGAGTGAGCCATCTTTGACATAGATCTCCCTGCCCCAGTCAAGCCTTCATATGATTGCAGCTCTGGCCAATGGATTGACTGTAAACTCATGAAAGACCCTGAGCCAGACCACCCAGCAAATCATTCCCAGATTCCCAATCTTTTGAAACTCTGTGAGAAAACAAATGTCTGTTTCAAGTTGCTAAATTTGGAGGTAATTAACTAATACAGATTCTTTACTGTAAGACTTCTCAAAGCCTTTAGCTTGCTGGTGCTAGCTGTGGATCTGCAGATTTTTTGACCACAAAACATTCTTTTGTTTCCCAAAGAATACCAAAGGGTAGGGCTTAACTAAGTATTTTTGAGAGAGGCTGACATAGAGCTTTGATTCCTCACAGTCACATTAACAAGAGATCAGATCCACCTAGTTAAGTAACAATGTCAGAGCAGTCAAGTTAAAGAAATTTTGAAAAAGCCCTGAGACACTCGGTTAAGTCGGGTGCAGAAGTCAAAAGCATTCCAAGTCTTTGATCTTCGGTGCATTTCCTGCAGTGTGCAGAGGGCACCACTATGATTACGTGGCAGAAAATGATCAAATTCTGATGAAAAATTTCTGCGAAGAGCCATTGCCAAAATAATTCATGAAAATTGGAATACCTCATTGTGATGTTGGTCATGTTCCATAGCTGATTGTAAGAAATTCCAAACTGCAAATGTTAAGCAGCCTTTAAAATTCAGCCATGTCATGGGAACAGCATTCACAAATTAATAGGAAATGTATTTTTTAATTCCTACATTGAAACGCCAAGAGCCTTATTTTGCTGAAGGAAATTGCTACTTGGATTCAGATGAGATAAGACCTTTTCAAGGGAGACTATATACCATTGCAGCAGGCTTCCTCAGAGAACATGCTCGGAAAAGCTCAAGGAGGATTCACAGGACTCTCAGGGTAAAGGGGTTTTGAGAAAGTCTTATTCCCTAGGCCGTTAGCCTCCCAAATGCAGACCTAATTAATGCAGGCTTGCAGCAGGCATAGCATGGAAGGACTTAGTATCTGACCACTTACCTTGGTTACAGTGGCTGCCCACAGATGGGCAATGTAAGAATTGTAGACCACAATGTCAAAAATGGCTTTAATTCTCCTTAATCTACACCTAATCATGGAAGGTCTCTGTTTAGCACTGAATCAGGTCAAGTTAACTCAGGAGAAATTTCAGGCAACTTAGCTCTTCTCATTCACTGGTTTCATTCCTTTGGTTTGAACAAATGCTCCATCTGTACCAATTCTTTTACAGCATTCCCCAGTTTTTGAGAATTTCTCGACTGCTTACATTTAATTAAGTGTCCACCTGTTTCTTTTCTTGGAGTATGTGATTTCCTTTTGGTTGCCATTACTGAACTCTTTACTACAATATATACGATGTGGGTAGAGGTTACTAACGCTACCGAACATTCCACAATGTGTCGAACAGCCCCACAACAAAGAATTATCCAGTCTAAAATATCAGTAGCACAGAGGTTGAGAGACTGATCTAGTTGGAAGTCATATTGTTATGTTTTCCCTAGGGGTGTGTTGTATTTAGCTGTTAATCACTCTCCCTGAACCACAGTTAGTATGTGTTCGAACTTCCCTAATTCAGCTCTTTTATGACTGGTTGACCCAGCTTGCTTCACTTTGCAACCTCTACCTACTTCAGGGGCTTATCTAGTGATGGGACTCAGAAATTTGCCTTTTAAAATCCAATTTTTCTGGTTATTCTTAGAGATAACTGAAGTTTGTAAAAACATTTCTGCTATGGAAATTTAAAATATTACCAAGGCAGATACCCGAAAGATGTGCACGAGTCATATTATTTTGACCTATGCCAAAGAAGGACCTTCACTAAACTAAAATTGGTGCTCTCTCATTATCTTATATCTAGAACTAATATAAAGAACAGTCATGGAATCCACTGCAACATTTTTGTAGGGATATTGTGTTCTGTTTCTCCTGCATCTCTCTCTCTGTGACCTGTATGCAGCCCCAAATAAAACTTTCACTTTTAGAACTCAGCCCTAGAAAGGCTTTGTTTTCGTGAGACATGGATATACTTTCTCATAGTGGACAGTGAGAACCAAGTCATTAATACTTTTCACTTGGGCTGCCTGGAAACTGGGAGCCATTAAGTGGCTCCGAGTCCTCGCCTCTGTATTAAAATTCTTGCGTTTAATTTCTCCTTACCCTGGATCTGACCTTCTATGCCAATAGATCACTTCGATAGTTGTCATGAAAACAGAGTCTGAGACAGAGATTCAGGCAGCATGTGCTATTTAGGAGTGTGCCCTCCAGAGAAAGGGAGAGAGGGAAGCAGGAGAGGGCAGGGGAAGGTGCTAAGCAAGAATGTGGTCTCAGCTGGAGACTAGCCACAATGTGGCCCCACAGAGAGCTCTGGAGTATAAGTTGCAGCACGGACTTAGTCCCACCTTTTGCTATCCACCTGTCAGTTATTGGCTGGGTGTTGCCCACATTGTGGTGGGGTTGGTGCTGGGTAACCTCCCAGTGGTGCCTTCTGATCTGCAAAAGGTTACTCTCTAGAAAAGGAGGCAGTGGTGAGCTGTTAGCATCTAACACTCAGAGCATCAGGACATGGGGCCACCAGCCCGGTAAATGGGAATCTGGCTCAGGCACCAACCGTTGTCATGTCTGTTTTCGTTTGTATTTTTCTATTTTAATCCATGTATTCATTTTATTTCTCCTTTTTAAGATAAGAGGATATCCTGGCAACACATGTTAAAATTAGCAGAACCAAATGAAGTAATGTAGGCATGGCTAAAATAAAGTACAAACGTATATATGCTTTGCTGATGAACACCATTGACCATAAGGAAAAGGATTAATGTAGTACTAACGCGAAAATAATGCTGGATTAATGTTTAGATTGGAAAGGTTCTAAGACCCTCTTACATAATTCATATGAGAGGGTTTTCTGACTTGCGATGAACTACCCCTAATATGTCATTCCAAACTGGGTTAACATTTGGAAGGCCTTTTACTTAACGTCATTAACTATGGGGAGTAACTTCAGCTTCTCACTATTAATATGCAGCACGTCTCACATTAGTGATTCCCACATTCATTTCTCTACCTGGGATGCCTGACCCAAGAGCACTGGAATTTTCTAATTGCCCGCTGGGGGTTTTCACTTTGGTGACCCCACAAATACTTTAAATTCAAAACATCAGTCTCCCCGTCGAAACTTCTCCCGCTTTCACCTAGCCCCGTGTTCCTCATCCTGGGCAAAGCTGGTGGGTGCAGCTGCATCTCCCAGTGCCCCTCACATGGTTTAGACCAGAATCCCTTCCTCAGGGGCCACCGCAGTTTCCTCCGACTTCCTGCGGTGCGTCCCAGCTCTACCCCACACCATTGCCAGAGCGAGCATCCTAAAAGTACAGATCGAGTCACATCACTCCCTATTTTAAAGCTTGAAATGTCTTTCCAGCGCCAGATCCAAAATTCTCAACTAGGCATTGCCATGCCTTCTGAGGAGTCTGGCTCCAGGCTAAATCCTGTGTGTGGTCCTTTGGGCCCAACCACGGGCATATTCAAGCTGTTGCCTGGCGGCCAGTGTTGGGGAAACTGCCCTTCCCACAACCAGCCCACGGCGATTCTCCCAAGGGAGTAGCAGGCAAGGACTCAGAAGCAGGCACCTCCATCTGGAGGCCTCCTGACTGCGGCCTCAGTTGAGACCTTTCTCCACCCTGACTCAGTAGCTTCCCACTGTTAGCCCTTCCCTCTTCCTTAGCCTTGGCCTCCCAAGTCCATGAAAAAGCAAGAGCCTTATGGTTAGGGCTCTCCAGCACGGAGAAGCTTCCCTCTCTCTATGCTCTGCACCCTGACCCATGGACTGCTATCTCCCAGACAGGAGACATTTATTTGGCTTAGTATTTCCAGTAATTGGCACAAAAAAGGCTCTTGAAGAATGTTAACTCGGAAAACCATGAGCAGGGTAATATTTTGTTTGTACATACAACATAATCATCGAAGAGATTCATACACTTGGCTAAGCTACTTGTATATATTTGGACTTTGGCAATATTAAACTTTCTCAATGCATGTGTAAACTCTGAATTTCTGCACCTGACTGACTGAGAAACAGGATGGGTTAATTAAATGTATTGACAGTATCTTGATGCTTTATCTTTCCAACTCTGACAGACTTGGGCGATGATAAAATTTGAATCTGGACCAGACATTGCCACTGATGCTCATTTAAAAATTTGTTTTATAAAAATCATGAAACATAGAGGCTGATGTCAATAATACTAAAATGTATAAAATATTTTTAAAAAAGTAGAAAGTAGGATAAAAATCAACTATATGCTACTCCCTATGAATTGTACAGTGTAAGAAGAAATACCATCTGCAAAGGTCAAGCATCACCTACATGAAAACCAATGTTTATTCTGTGAGTTAATTTCAAAATTATACCATGTAAGTGACTAATATTCTCTATTGGATATAGTTCAAAATGTGCCCAAAATGGATTTCTTCCCAGACTGCTTATAAATTTAAGCATGAGAAAGCTGAATTTCATTTGGCAAAGAGAAATAAATGTGTATTTGGCTTTCTACTAATAAGAGGCATCCGTTTACTAGTATTGGCAAACATGTTTTACAATTAATTTTTTTTTTTTGGAGTCTGTTGTTTATAGGTCTCTGCCAGTCTCGTCCGTCCGTCTGTCTGTGCATGTGTATATCTCTACTGAAGGGGTGAGGGGGACTCATGTAAAAATCCAAAATACAATCCTGACTGAACTCCCGCAGTGCTGGTCAGTCCCAGTACAATTAATTTCTAAACAAATTTTCAAGATTAAATTATAACTGAGAAGTTTTGATGGTATCTATTGTGAGCCAAAATTTGGAAATGAAAATAATGAAACCCTTGCTTATAAGGAGTAAGTGTATGGCAAACTGAAAGTCTCTCTGGGTGAAGAATTGGCTTTGATTTTTCTTCTATACAATGAGTAACTAGTACCAGCTTGTAAGTAAATAGGAGAAATCACCGCAAACTGTGCCCCATTTACTACTAACCCAGTGGAAGAGGACAGGTGTTGGTGGAGCTAGGAAAACTTGGGATACTTAGACACAAGTATACATCAGACTGTTACCATTAAACCTCTGTTTTTATGTTATTTGTTCACCATGAATTTTTGGAGCTCTGATTATATGTACTTGGCTAGGCTCTGGAAATAAAATAGCGGGTAACACAACTGAATTCTAGTTGGGAAGACAGATAAGTAAGAATAATGATGAATATCTAATCGTAAAACGAAGGAAAAGAATAGGATTTTATACAGTATATTATACTGTATAAATTGGTGTCGGGGAAGGCTTATCAGAGGAGGTGACACTTGAGCTGGGTTCTGAAGGATGAGTAAAAGCTTGTTAGGTGAAAAAGGCTGAGATTTAAAGGAGAGCAAGCATTCTAGGCAAAGGGAACCACAGCAGTGTAATGTGGTCAAAGAAATCCAGTGGGGCTGGGATACAGAGAAGTAGGGAGTGATACAAGATGACTTTGAAGATGATGGCTTACAACAGACAGTAAGAAAGCCTTATAGGCCAGGTGAGGGATTCTGGTCTTCTATAAAATTGAAAGACAATTAATTAGTGGATTTAAACTGGAGAGTAACACAATCAGATTTGCATATTAAAAAGACCACTCTACCATCAATGACAGGAGCAGAGAATGATGCAAAAGCTGTCAGTACAAGGGGAGTTATGTGGCGATCACTTGGATAAAGGTAGTGGCTGTGTACAAATTCAAGACATTCAGGATGCAAGTCTGTAGGGCTTTGGTGAAAGGTGGGTGTGGAGTTGAAGGGAAGAGGACATCAAGGATGATGCCCAACTAGATGGATGGTGGTGCCAATTGTTGAAATAGGTGACACCAGGGGGGCCAGGTCTGGGGAAAGATCAGCACAGTCTTGGATATGTTGAAATGCCTTTGAGAAGTGGAGATATCCAAAGGGAACTGGCTAGATGCTTATGTGGCTTGGAGAGAAACCCGAGCCTAAGACTGCAAAAGAGAAAGAATAAAGATGAGGCAGTAGGAAACACTTTGGAAAGGAATGACAGACAAGAAAAAAACATTGTAAGTTGAGATAAGCATGACATAGTGAAAATATTTTATAGTACTAATACTAGGGAAAAAATCAATGGTTTTATGAATATTAGAGTAAAAACTGAAGTTTAGTGAACAAATGGTGTTGAGTCAAACAAAAGAGCAGAGTCAAAACTCCTGGTCCTTGGAACTAATCCCTGTCTTTTGGGAAGGTATAGTTGAGATCTGGGTGGGGAAGTGTCATGTGTGAAACGAAAGCTGGATAGACCTTTGCGCTAAGGCAGGATGAAGGAAGCACATGGAGGTTATGAAGATTTCCCCTTAAGAAAACTGTAAAAATGAGTTACCCTCAGAAGTCCCCATTAAAAGTAACCAGGTTCCATCTTGGAACTAATACCTGAGCATGGGCAAGACCAGTAAGTTTCCCTATAAAAGGATGTTTACGTAAACTCATGCTGGAGCAAAATCATATATTAATTTTAATGGAATTATGAGTATTCAAATAGAGACATCTTTTACTTTATACAAAAGCAAATTTATACTCGTACTTTAATAAGGAATGCAAACCACAAATAAGTCACGATTTTACTAGAACAGCAAATATTTTTTTAAAAAAGGAAAACAATATAAGTTGATCTAGGTCTGTAGTTCTTAGGCATAGATAGCTATCTCCAGTAGCTGAATTTGGTGTTTGTTTTGTTTTTTGTTTTTTGTATTCCATCTAAAATTTCCCTTAGTCTGCTTGAAACTCTAGCCTTAAGAATAAAAAAAATTCTACAGATTTTTTTTTTACACAAAGTGAGGTGGGATTTAGTCTTTCTTGTATGTCACATGTTCCTTAGAATTTGAGAAAGAAACAAAGCCCTACATACACACTGCTTCCGATTAATTGACGGTTAAGAAACAAATTATTCAGTTCTCTCTTGGCTTTAGAAGTTTCACGTCCTCCTGTATTACAAAAGTGGATTATTATTGAAAAAAGGGTGGGTGACATTAACCAGGTAGCAAAATATATAGATTTGAATAAGAAACTGAAAGAACTCCAAAATAATCACTTTTACATTTAATAGCTGCAATGTAGAGGATTGTCTAGAATCCATGTCTAAGATTTCATATCAGAGGGTTCCTGAGCCTTGCTGGTTCTAGTACTTAATTTTTTTTTCCGATATTCTTCAGGGCAAAACTGCTCATTCTTAAAACTGGCCCTGTGAAAAAATAAATTCACTAGAAAATTCTAGACTATGTCAAAATCCGTATCAAGGTTCTCTCCACAGTAAGTAAACACATCAAAGCTTGAGGAAATAAAATTGATATAATACACAATTTTTCTTAGCTTTTCCCCAATTTTGAGGATAATGTTGGGAACCAGGTTTAGGATATTTACTGAGCATCAAGGTGCTTGGGGATGAATCAATACATTATGCAAGATACTGATAAGGTATGTTGTTCAAATATTTGGGGCATGAGGTCTAGAAGATGAGTTGGCAACTGATTTCTTTGGGCTTCGACACTGCCAAGATGTTTGATTATTTTTTTGTAAGGGAAAAAATATTTAGGTGCCTGTTTGGCGTTCAGATTATTTCAGTGTCAAGAGAAGGTCTAACAATGATAAAATAAGACATTACTATGTCATAATGAAATAGAAACAATCTTGAATTTACATGCTGTTTAAAATATCGAATTTCCAAAGGGAAATGTCAGGATATTTACTTTTGATTAACAGTCACCAAGAAGAACATTCTGCACATATTTAACAAGGGTAGTAATACTGCATCAAAAATATTTCTTGAATATTGTGAACGAAGGAGCCACGGGAAACTCAGCATGAAAGGTGACATACTAGAGTTCTGCTCGGCTAGGATCCCATCTCCATTCTCAGCAGCAAGCAGGAGACTCAGAAAATGCTGACTTTAATTACAAACTTTATTTGTCAATACAATTCACAGTTTATACATGGTGCATTCCACCATATGAACTTTCAGAACAGTTACTGAGGAAATGGGTGTAGCTTTCTTTCTAAAAGAGCCTGACTTGCTAAAATTTTGGTTAGAATTTTTTAAGTTTATAAAAGTACCTTCAACAAGTTAACTGAATATTTACATTTCTAGCTTAAATTTTAATTTTGGAAAATAAGCATTTATTTAGATATGTTTTTTTTTAAGATCCTCGGTTTATTTTTTAAGACCCTAATCTGAATGCCACTTATTCAGATATTTCCACCACCCTTGCCCCCCAAATAAGAGAAATGTTTTGCAATTGTATTTGGGGAAGTCATCTTCTTTCTGCATTTGAAAAATTATATATACAACGTACAGCAGATCTAAGTATGAAAATAAAGGAGAGTAGCAATCTACTAGGTGCCATTAGTGAATTTCTTCTGAATCTTGGAAACATCCAAAGAGTTACAGGATATAAAATTCAACTAAAAAGGGTTATCAGCCTTTTCTATCGTAAAAAAGAAAAACTCTCAAGATTTAAATTGTGCTAGAACAGCTTTTTCTCTAATGTCAAAGATGAATTATGCCTGCAATCTGCATTTTTTTTTCCATGTGCAATATCACAGTGATCCCAGTTTCAACTTCTCTCATGCTCTGTCACAGCTCCAGAGGGACACCACACAAGGTGAGGCTGTGCCCAACTCCGACTACAGCATCACCTCCCCTGTCCGGCAAAAGTCACCCGGGGAAAGAAAATCGGATAAGCCTTCTACACCAAAAACCAAATAGGTGCTGGCAGTATGATGTTTATTAGCAAATGGTCGAACACATTATTGTGCTATCTTCTTTTCCTCAGAACAGTAAGTCACACCAATTGTCTCAAATCACCTCCAATAATATCCGTGTTTAACAGCTTTCTTCTGTCAGATCATATATATACATATATATTTTTTTCTTCTGCTTCCACCTTTCAAAATGTGTAGTTATGAGTAAATGATAACTTCCAAATACTGCCAGGAAAAAAAGGGACTCTTTGGAGCAGCCAATGTTACCGGGCTGGAAATAATTACACTGTGGATGTGTACCATTGGTACCTGAGTGAAATAAATACTCAGCGGGGCCATCTGTGCCCTCATTTCTTTGCAGTGCCTTTAACGCTAGAATTTCTGAGTGTTGCTTCAATGTCCATCTAATTTGGCATCTATTCCTTCTTCGGGCATCATCACTTCAGTTTACACACTGTTCCCAGCAAGGTAAGGTATTCAAACGGGAGTTGTGGGATAAAGGGCTGCAGAGGTGAGCCTAGGGGTGGGGCGGGGAAGGAGAAACCACACATTAGCTAGAGAGGTTCTGTTTCTTCGGAAGATAAGGCACTGACAGAAAATTTCTTAGGTAAAAGGCTGCATAAGAATCTCTTGCCATTTACAAAAAGAAACGTTGTCATCCATAAATGGTCCATATCTAGGCTCAGATAGGTAGACCCTGAAAAGTTAAGGACTGATCCCTCGAAGCTACATCATTACCAGAAACAATTATAATTCATTCTGAGGCCTTATGGCACATTACGAAAAGAGGGAGGAAAACAGTCTGGGCACAAAAAGGCATCAGACATTGCTTGTTTTTCCACTTGTCAAAGAAAGTGGACCGCCCAACAAGCATCATCAAAAAGATAGAGTGCTGGCTCAGAATTCCAAATTCTCTTGATGGTAGATGGCCATGATGGGTGTATCTATTTTTTTCCCCCTTGGGAGCTCATGCACAATTTAAAAAATGCTACCAGCAACAGTCATAAAGGGCATAGAGAAGTCCTCACCTATGGCTACGCCTAAGGTTCTTCAAAGAGAGGGTTATTTCATGTTCTCGATAACAGCAATTTCCTCGCCTGCACAGTGTGGCGTCAATCCGTTCAAATAGATACTCTCAGTTTTCAGTAAGGGAGGCAAGACGTCCCTCTCGCTGGCTAGGTGGTTCACGGACAGGGTCCTCCTGCAAGGAGTCAGCTCTTGGTTGTGGTTCCCGGCAAGCTCCGCGGACAGCTTCCGTTTAATGGAGGTGGCGCGCTGGAACTTGTCGTAGATCTCCACGCTCAGGCGCCTCCTGGTCTCCTTGAACTCGGCCGTCACGTTGGCCGTCCACTCAGCGGCATGGGCTCTGAACTCTCCCACCTGGAGCGTCACGCAGACAAAACACAAAAGAGACACCCACATGACAGTCAGCATTTTGTGTGCTTTATCTTCAGATCGTTTTATGGTCGTGTTGTAAACAAGAAGATGGAAGCCCTTTGTGATACGGGAGGTCTGAGAATTGGTGGAACTCGGCCGGTTGTGCAGGGTGACGTTCCGCTTTCTATGGATAGGGCTCTAAAAACTGATCTGTGAACTTGTAGCTCTCTGACCCGGATTGTATTAGAGGTACTAGATGTGCTTATTTTGCACATGGATCCTGCCATCGAAACTTCTGCAGCTGTAAAATGGCAATCTCTAACCTTTTTCAACGTTCTGTTTTTTGTTTTTTGTTTTTATTCGTAATTTCAAGAAAAGGCAGGGAGACACAGTAGGAGCAGCAAGCCCGAGTCAAAGCCTGGAATGTGAACCCTAGTTGGTTCTGGAAGCCATGCTGTGTGCTCGGGAGGCAAACACAGGTTTGAGAGAGCGGAAGCAGTGTGCGCAAGAGCTCTGTATCCAACCCCACAATGGTCAGTGGGGAATTCTCTGTTTACTAAATAAGCAGTAAAATATTTTGTTTCTGCTTTCAGGGAAAGCAAAGGAATGAGAACTGGCAAGCCCACTTAGAGGCCCGTTTGGAGAGTAAGTCCAAGGAATAGTTTCTCAATGAATGTTTGTGGAATCAGTGAAGTTACTCAACCTGTTGAGGCCGCCACTTCCTCGGGTGTAGAACAGGCGTCTTAGGGCACACACGGCTTCTCCTTATACTAACTGTACTTTCTTCCGCCTCCATTTTTTTTTTTTTTAATTGAAATGTAACTTTTTTTTTTTAAAGATTTTATTTATTTAGTTGACAGAGACAGCCAGCGAGAGAGGGAACACAAGCAGGGGGAGTGGGAGAGGAAGAAGCAGGCTCATGGCAGAGGAGCCTGATGTGGGGCTCGATCCCATAACGCCGGGATCACACCCTGAACGGAAGGCAGACGCCTAACGACTGCGCCACCCAGGCGCCCCTCTGCCTCCATTTTGATTATCATTAATATCTTTACAAAAACGGTCTTACATTAAACACTGTTTTGCAAATGGCTCCCCCCCCCCCGGCTTAGCCAATTTGAGTCATTTTTCCCTATTACTATCCATTATTCTGCCTCATAGTCTCTACTAGCAGCTGATAAAAACAGAGGGGATGTGGGACGACAGCCTCCAGTTCCAACTCTATCACTCACAGCCTGTGAGCCCACTGGTGAGCAGGTTTACCTTTTTTGAGCTTCAGATAGATTATTATTGTTCTTTTATAGATAAGCAATTTCACAAGAGAAACAAGTGATATGTGTGTGCGTGTGTGTGTGTGTATCGTTAAAATATAAAGGACTACCCAATGACTAATTATGACAATGAGGCTTGTGATGCTATAGCTTGCCAAGGGTACTTTGAGAGCTTGAAGGAGAGTACTAGATATAGACTAAGTGACACAGAACTGAAAAAAGGGGACATTTCCTCCTGCAATATAATTCACAGGTTCTAAGCATCCAGTAGCACCGTGGTCTGAGGTCTCTTTGCAGCTCTCCCCAGAAGTGCAATGGATTACTTAACCCCTGAGTTACATGGAGCTTTAAGTCATGAGGTGCTTGGGACATGTTGAAGGCATACATAAAGGATGCAGCTGAACAGGGGCGCCTGGATGGCTCAGGTCATGACCTCAGGGTCCTGAGATCAAGCCCTGTATCAGGCTCCCTGCTCAGCGAGGAGCCTTCTTCTCCCTTTGCCCCTCCCCCATGCTCATTCTCTCTCTCTCTCTCTCTCTCTCTCAAATAAATAAAATCTTAAAAAAAAAAAAAAAGATGCAGCTGAACGTTCCTGGCCAGATACACTGGGTGATGGAGTTCATCAGTCAAAGGCAGGCCAAGGCAAGAGTGTTTATGTTTACCTTCTACTCATCATTATAACTGGAATAATATTTTAAAATATAATGATGCATTCAGTGTAGAACTCAATAAGCATTACTCATAATGGAAAGGAGTCTCATTATTAACACAGGTCTAGGTCATGGGATTGTGTAAAATTCTGTATGTATGTATATATGCCTACTATGCTAGGTGTCGCTCTTTTTAAAAATGTTAACTCAATGAGGATGACTCTATTATTTCCCCCATTTCACTGAGGCTAGGAGATTAAAAAAACTTAAGACACAGTAAATATGTAGTGAAGCCAGAATTCAAACTTGGATGTCTAGCTCCACCGTATTATTCTGCCTTGCCAGTACAATCTTATTAATTCTAAGGACTAAACATCTTTTGGAGGAGCACAAGGCAAATTCATATTGTATGGAAATCCATCCTATAGCAGGTTATACTAGGGTGAGGACAGACTGCCATAATTTCCTAAAGATACTGGGGGAATAAAAGTTTTTCCAGTATCTGCAAAAGGGCTACTTATCTAAACCAACAGTGGTATCCATTCCCTCTCTGTTGTGCCCTGATCTGTCTACTATTCTTCATGATACTAGATTTAGGGAACAAAGCCATTCAAACTCAAAGCTTAAAAATGAGGGCGAAAGCCAAGAAAAAAATAAAAGAGAGTCCCTCAAAAACCAAACTAAGGCTGTCAAAATAAAGAATTCCTTATTCCTGTTCCTTAAAAAAAAAAAAAAATCCTGACCTTATAGAATTGTCCATAGCAACGTATTTGTTATTGATCAAATAACAGTGTCCTTAAGTACAGACCCATTTCTGTTAAAGAGGATAAAATTGTATATTCAAACTCTGAAGGTGCTTTTTTATTTTCAACGAAATTAGAACATCACATTTATATAAGTCAAACTTTCCTTGATTGAAATGTTCATGCTTGTGGTGCTCTGGATAATTATAGTTACTCCTTAAGCACTAAAACATTTTTGTTTCACTGGATTTTTATTAAAAAAAAATCTTTCAATAACTTAAATAGTATCTCATCTCCCTAAAACTAAGCAATCTATACCACTTAGTAACAAAGCGGAGGACCAAAAATGAGCAAAAATAGCACCTAAAGGATCACGGCTAATATTCCTGAAGCTCATACACTTGACTCAGAGTCTACCACCCCCCTCCCCCAATTCCATGAATTCTTAACTTTTGCACAGTGCGCACAGGTCTTGTGATCTGATTTACAAGAAAAAGAAGACAATGAGGGGCGCCTGGGTGGCACAGCGGTTAAGCGTCTGCCTTTGGCTCAGGGCGTGATCCCGGCGTTATGGGATCGAGCCCCACATCAGGCTCCTCTGCTATGAGCCTGCTTCTTCCTCTCCCACTCCCCCCTACTTGTGTTCCCTCTCTCGCTGGCTGTCTCTCTCTCTGTCAGATAAATAAATAAAATCTTAAAAAAAAAAAAAAAGACAATGAAAAGACAATGGAAGTCACTTGCCCTCTAACCTCGAAGGGAACTGTTCTCACCCTTGTGACAAAATCCAGCGATGGTTCTCTGTCCCTATGCTGCCTGATCCTCACAGCTGCAAATGATTTTGCTGACTACTCCCTCTCTCCAAGCTTTGGTCCTAGTTACCAAGTCAGCGCCCTCTCAAGGTGTTGCTTTACCATTCAGGCTAATTCTTCTCAGTCAGCTTGGAGGCTCCCTTTCTCTTAGCCTCTTCTTGACTAGCTTTGTTCCGCAAGGTTCTATGCTTCTCATATCCTTCCAATGGATGACTCCCAAATCCATATTTCTAGGTCTAATCTCCCTCCTGAATTCTGTATCTGTACTGACTGCTTGGTAAACACCTTCACTTTAGATGACTTCCAAGCATCTCGAGCTCAGCCTGACTCCAAATGAAATCCTCTAACTCCTCAAACCTGTTCTTACCTAACTTCTTATCACAGCGAACAGCACCATTAACCACTACGTTTCCCAAGCTGAACTTCAATATGATCTGTTCTTCCTCTTCCTCAATCTTACATCAAATCAGGCCCGAGTCTTGCTGACTTACACCTCCTTTTCTCTCAATTCCTTTCACTTCTCTCCATTCCCATTGTCAAAACCGTGGTCCTGTCCTGAACAACTACTTCAGCAGCCTCCTAACCAGTCTTGCTGACTTAATCCAGCTCCCTCCTCGGGCATTATCCACACAGCAGCCAGAGTGTGCTTTAATAAACACATTATCGACCAGGCACTTTCCCTTGAATAAAATCATTCAGTTGATTCCCGTTTCACTTAAGATGAAGTCCAAACTCTTTAAAGTGGCTCATATGGTCTAGGGTTTACCTGTTTCAGCCTCAATCCTAAGCACAATCGTTCTCAAAGGCTACTCTTGGGAGCCATTCTGAACATTTATTTCCTTGAACATGCCACTCATTCTTTTGCCTTTATTCATTCACTGCTCATTATTTTCTCTGTTCAGAATACTGTTCCCCAGTCCTTCTCTAGTGCCTCCTGCATTTCCTATCCATCCTAAACTAGACTTCTTCATGGAGCCACTCCCTGTCCCTCCTCCCCCATGTCAGGGTCATTCCAGCAGTCTGTACATTCCTAGCATTACTGTCATCACAATGTATTACAACTAATGGTTTAATTGCCCTCCTGGCTTCATGGCAATAGAGAGGATAAGTCTGCCATGTCTTGTTCAGCTTTCCCAGAACTTAGAAGAGTGTACACAGTTGGAATTCAGTAAGTATTTGTTGGATAAATGAATGAATGGATGGTAGAAAAATCAAACATGTTTGGGAAACATGCTCCAATAAGAAGAGTGTACTGTGCCTCTTGGTTGACTCTGATGGGAGAAGCCTGCTCCTTTCAGGAGAGCGATGCAGCTGGGTCTCTTCATAGTTAAGGTTCAAAGTATGTTTCCTCAAACTTTTAAGTCTTTGTAAAATCGCCTCACCATTCTAAGAAGTCTGTGATCCCACTAATATCTTCAACATGAAGAAAATCATGCCCGTTATAACAATCATTTAAATCCATTTCCCTTCTCCCCACTCACCCCCTAACCTTGTCATTCTCACCACTTTGCATGATAATACTTGACTAGGCCACCCCACAACCTAGGCTTCACCATCCTTATGGAATGTAACCTTTAAAATTAAAGAATGCTTTTACATTAGAAGAATCACCATCATCTTTGTCAGCAACTATGAACACTTTTTAAGCATCTACAGCTTTCTAAGGCAGCAAAGTCTCATGATTACAGAGGTATTTGCCTCCTCGGGAGCGGTTTCAAGTCCTACAGTTCAGGTCCTCTAAGGCATCTCAACTAATACCGAGGAGGCCCTTAGAATGGTAGCAACATAATTAAAAACCAAGCACTTGCCATATAGTTCAGTGCTTTTAGAGCAATTTTCCTAAATCACTTAAGGTTGATAGGATGGCCTAAGAAAGATGGAAGTTCACTATTCTAGAAACTGGTAATTTATGAAGTTCACAGGAGGCTCATTTGTAACCATAAAGAATATTTATCATCCCATTGACTCCAACCAACCAACAACAAGGCAGATTCTTTGAGGGTAAAGATTACTGGCTAACTTCTTAGTAAGCTTAGCCTTTCTACTCACCCAATTCCACATTGTGGCATTTAGGACAGCGCTTTGGATAGAGTGACTGAATAAAGTTTAGTTTCCCAACCTGGATGGTAAGCTGCTTTGGATAGAGTGACTGAATAAAGTTTAGTTTCCCAGCCTGGGATGGTAAGCTGCTTTGGATAGAGTGACTGAATAACGTTTAGTTCCCAGCCTGGATGGTAAGCTGCTTTGGATAGAGTGACTGAATAAAGTTTAGTTTCCCAACCTGGATGGTAAGCTGCTTTGGATAGAGTGACTGAATAAAGTTTAGTTTCCCAGCCTGGATGGTAAGCTGCTTTGGATAGAGTGACTGAATAAAGTTTAGTTTCCCAGCCTGGATGGTAAGCTGCTTTGGATAGAGTGACTGAATAAAGTTTAGTTTCCCAGCCTGGATGGTAAGCTGCTTTGGATAGAGTGACTGAATAAAGTTTAGTTTCCCAGCCTGGATGGTAAGCTGCTTTGGATAGAGTGACTGAATAAAGTTTAGTTTCCCAGCCTGGATGGTAAGCTGCTTTGGATAGAGTGACTGAATAAAGTTTAGTTTCCCAGCCTGGATGGTAAGCTGCTTTGGATAGAGTGACTGAATAAAGTTTAGTTTCCCAGCCTGGATGGTAAGCTGCTTTGGATAGAGTGACTGAATAAAGTTTAGTTTCCCAGCCTGGATGGTAAGCTGCTTTGGATAGAGTGACTGAATAAAGTTTAGTTTCCCAGCGGATGGTAAGCTGCTTTGGATAGAGTGACTGAATAAAGTTTAGTTTCCCAGCCTGGATGGTAAGCTGCTTTGGATAGAGTGACTGAATAACGTTTAGTTCCCAGCCTGGATGGTAAGCTGCTTTGGATAGAGTGACTGAATAAAGTTTAGTTTCCCAACCTGGATGGTAAGCTGCTTTGGATAGAGTGACTGAATAAAGTTTAGTTTCCCAGCCTGGATGGTAAGCTTAATGACAGAGACTATGCATCCTATTTATTTCTTCTCATACAAGTACCCAACAGCGTAATTTGAACAAACTAGACTCTGGCATACTTTCTGACTGACTAGTGAGAAATCTGTGACCAGTGACTGACACAGCCCTCTTCCCATACGAACACTCTCAGGGGCTCTCATCTAAACCTGCTATTTGCGTTAAGTTCTATTCAGTGTGTGTTGGTACAGCATGAAGAGAAAGCAATTTATAAACCAATTTTACTAATCACTAAAATGTTCATAGCCTTTGGTAAAAGTCAATTAATCCACAGAAATTTATTCTGGGCAAGAATTTTCACCAAAGGAAAAAATATGTATGAAGAAATTCTCTGAACCGTATATATATTTTTAATGTTTTTAAAATTTATTTAAGTAATCTCTACAGCCAACATGGGGTTTGAACTCATGATCCTGAGAGCAAGAGTTGCATGCTCTTCCGACTGAGCCAGGCTGATGCCCCTGGACCATATTTTTAATAGCATAATATTGAGATTAATAAAGGTCATTTAAGAAGACAGTGTTTACGAGAAGTCCTCAGCTATAGAAACTCTTTTCTCCTATTAATGATGTGTTAAAGTGATAGAGAAAAAAAATTATATGTTTATTTTGATTACAACTGTGCAAAATAATGAATGTGTTAGGCAAGGGTAGTAAAAGTATATAAGAATGGAAACTGTAGATTTCAACAATCACATATGGAATATCTATTATGGACCAGGTCCTGGGCTTTGCACTTTCTTGAGTTGCAGAAATTTTTGAGTAGTTTTTTTCCTTTTAAATCTCCCCTTACTGATGTTACTGCACTACCTGTGCAGATTCAGCGTCCAGCATACCCGGCCCTGAATAAAGCTTGTGAGGACAGAGTTCTCTATGGAATGCTTTTTATTTGTTTGACAAATGCATCAGAATTGGATTGCAATTATCACTGGGAATTTTTCTTATCCAGATATCAAAGTGGAAGGAAAAAAAAAAACCTTGAAGGAATCTTTAATGTTGCAAAGAAATAAAAAATGACTGAGAATCAATAAGAAGAAAAGGCAGCCTACAGAATGGGAGAAGATATTTGCTAATCCTACTATCTGATAAGTGGTTAATATCCAAAATACATAAAGAACTCATACAACTCAATAGCAAAAAACTAAATAATCCAATTAAAATAATAGGCAGAGGATCTGTACAGACATTTTTCTTTTCTTTTTTTTTTTTTTTAAAGACTTACTTAGCATGGGGCAGGGAGGGACAGATAGTGAGAGAGAGTGTCTCAAGCAGATTCCCTGCTGAGTGGGGAACCCGATGCGGGGCTTGATCTCACAACCCTGAGATCATGACCTTAGTGAAATCAAAACCGACTGAGCCATCCCGGCACCCCTGAATAAACTTTTCCAAAGAAGACATATGGATGGCCAACATGTACATGAGGTGTTCAACATCATTCATCGTTGGGAAAATGCAACTCAAAACGAAAATGACATAGACCCTCAACTGTTAGAATGGCTAGTACCAAGAAGATAAGAAATAACAGGTATTAACAAGATGTGAAAAAAAGGGAACCTTGTGCACTTTTGGTGGGAATATAAGTTGCTGCAACCACTGTGGAAAACAGTATGGCGGTTCCACAAAAACTTAAAAATAGAACTAGCATATGATGTAGCAATTCCACTTCTCAGTATTTATCCAAAGAAAATGAAACCACTTACTCAAAAAGATATCTGCACCCCCATGATCACTGCAGCATTATTTACAACATCCAAGGCATGGAAACAACCTAAGTGGTCATCAGTGGATTAATGGATAAAGAAGCTGCGATACACACATGCACACACACAGAATGGAATATTATTCAGCCATAAAAAATGAAATCTTGCCATTTGCAACAACATGGGTGGAACCTGAGGGTATCATGCTAACTGAAATAAGTCAGACAGAGAAAAACAAATATATGATCATATGATCTCACTTACATGTGGAATCTAAAGCACACACAAACACACACCCCAAGCTCATAGATACAGAGAAGAGATTGATGGCTGCTGGAGGCAGGGAGTTGGGGGTGGGCAAAATGGGTGAAAGGAGTTAAAAGGTACAAAATTCCAAATAAGTACAAACTTATAAATAAGTCATGGGGGTGTAATTACACCATGGCAACCATAATTAGTTACACTGTATTGCATATTTGAAAGCTGAAAAGAAACTAGATGTTAAAAGTTCTCATAGATAAAAAAAAAAATTCTGTAACTATGTGTGGTGATGGATATTAACTAGACCTCTGGTGATCATTTTGCAATATATACAAATATTGAATCATTATTTAGTACACATAAAAGTAATGTCATGTTGTATGCCAGTTACACCTTAACGAAGAAATTTAAAAATTAAAAAAAAAAACAACTGAGAATGTTTGAGTCATTATTTCTGAATCTTTACCTTGCTTACTAAAGTATAATCCGTTTTACTTTACTGTACATCTGGGTGTGATGACTCTCATATTTGTTAATAATTTTGCTTCTTAAAGCTTCCTTGTCTCTACTCCAGGTAAATCGTCACCAGAGTAAGTAATTTCCTTGTAATAGAAAGTGTAATGACCTAAAGAGAATTTTCAGTATTCTCATTTTAAATTACAGGTCTTTTAAATGTTTGGTCTTTATCAACTGCATTTCTAAGGTTATTTTCCTTCAAGCAATTCTGCAAAATGCTAGCCACATTTTTTTCCATGAAGAGCAGTAATTCCTTATACTTTCTTTTCCCTTCTGATCTGTTTCTGAGCCATGCTTCTGTGACAGGAAGACATAATCCTAACCTGACCTTTGATAAGAGAACAGATTCCAGGGTTCATGTCATCTAAGTGTCTTCGCGACATGGCAAAAGTCAGTGTCTCCCCACCAGCTGGAGTTACTTGAAAAATTGCTGTTGAATTTTAGCTAATATGCAAGGGGCTCTACAACTTTCAACCATGCTGTTTCATGAGTTCATTTTTTTGTTTTGGGGGGGTTGGTAAGTTTCAACAATCACCAAATTAATCTGCTTAATTTATCAAATGAACTTGTGAAATTCCTCAAATTTAGAATAATTCTAACCTGAATTATTTATTTACCTTAACTCTCCATTTGACCAAACAAGTCTTTCGCCCTTCCATACATTTCTATTAAATCAGAAAACCCAGCATTCTCTGCTTCAACTTTTCGCCTAGAATCATAACTATCCTACTTCCACCTACCCATGAACTTTGAAATTCTACAACATTCTTTATAGAGTTTTGGTTTTCCGATCATTAATAGATGAGTAATAATAAAAAAATTTGCTAATATTCTAAATTGTCCAGTTCCAAAGACTGAATAGCTCAGCAACATTTTTTCCCAATTACTTGCAGGCAGCTACTTTAGAGTGGAAATTTGTGGTATAATTTAGAAATTTGGCAACAGTGACTCCACTAGTCCTTTGTGGTACGATTACAATTTAGATTTTCTTTCCCTCAAATTTCTTTCCACCCATCGTTTCCCTTGAATGACTCCCTTCCATTCTCAGTTCACGGACACGGCCATGTTTTGCAGTCCTACAATCTCTGCTAGTCAGTTTCTCCCTACAGACCTTACCCTACCTTATCTCTATTTTTCTATTCTAACTGGCTTTTTCTTCTCATGTATACTCAATTGACTATGAACAATAATCACTCATTATAGGTAAGCCAGTCCCTTTCGTAGACTCATAACTAGATGAGAAATTTCTGTCCGAAACTCTGTGAGGTTTTTGTAAGATATTTTCCAATTAACAAACGCTAACTCAAGTACTGGGTAGTACTTGGAAGAACTTAAACTTTTCTTTAAAAAAAAACATTTTTTTAATGTGCAGATCTAACCTTTGTTTTCTTTTAAAGTTTTTATTTAAATTCCAGTTAACATAACAGCGTAACAATAGTTTCAGGTGTACAATATAGAGATTCAATCCTCACAAGTGCCCTCCTTCATCCCTATCACCTATTTTACCCATCTGCCCACCCACCTCCCTCCTGATAACCTTGAGTTTGTTCTCTATAGTTAAGCGTCTGTTTCTTGGTTGGACTCACTCTCTCTTCGTTCCCCTTGGCTCATTTGTTTTATTTCTTGAATTCCATATAGAAGTGAAATCATATGGTATTTGTCTTTGTTTGACTTATTTCGCTTAGCATAATACTCTTTAGGTCCATCCATGTTGTTGCAAATGGCAAGATATCATTCTTTTTTATGGCTGAGTAATATTCCACTGTAGCATTTTGACATGGGCAGAGTAATATGGATAGAGAAACTTCTCCTTAAGGGATTTTTTAAAAAGAAGATATTTATTTTTCTTTTCTTTCATTCTTTCTTTCTTTGAGAGAGAGAGGCAAGCGCAAATTGGGGAGGAGCAGAGGGAGAGGGACAAGCAGACTTTGCACTGAGCGCTGAGCCTGCGGGGCTTGATCTTGAGACCCTGAGACCAAGACCTGAACTGAAATCAAGAGGCGGGTGCTTAACTGACTGAGCCGCCCAGGCGCTCCCTGAAGGGATGTCTTCTAAAGAATCTAAACCAAAGCTGACCATTTAGGATTGAATGGCCATTAAGCAATTTTCTTCACCAGGAATAAAACCAAAGAGATTTTTCTTGTCTTTGTCCAATCCATTATCCTGGGATGTAACTTTAACAGTGGGATGTAACTTCTTGTTCTCAGTGCTCAAATACTTACAGACCTTAATGACATGAGGAAAGTTACATACAAAAAGCAGGTAGCCGCGCTGAAAGCATTCCTCTGGTTAAATGTGTAAAAATAATCTGAAGCCTACTTTGCATTCCAATTTCAGAGGTTGCCTAGACTATAATTCCTGACAGTTGTTATTAATTCATTTTCTGAAGTATTGACATTTCATTGTATTGTTGAACTGCACTGTTAAAAAGAACAATTCAAAGTATTCCCCTTACCGACCAGGTTAAAAAAAAAAAAAAGCAACTGAAAGGATTGCTAAATGTCACATTATCTTAACAGAATAGAACATGATGTTTTTCTCTGGTTTTCAGGAAAGTGTATGTAATATTCATAAGGCCTCTTTAAACTACTTTAGTGATTTCTCCACTTCTTAATACCACACATATTAACATAATTGTGCAAAGATTAAGTACAATAGTTTTAATAAAACAATGTCAAGGAAAATAACAATACTAGCATTATTACCATGATTTTAAATATCTTTCCTGTAAAAATTTGCAAGTATTATATATAATGTTAACTGCTTTAATGATAAGGTAGGGCTGCAAAATCAGACATTCACTTGTACAGTTGACTCAACTTAGGTGTGACATATTGTTAGTGAATCACTGAACATTCTTTTTTTTAAAAAATAATTTATTTATTTGATAGAGAACGGGGAGAGGGACAGAGAGGGAGGGAGAAGCAGGCTCCCTGCTGAGAAGGGAACCAGATGTGGGGCTTGATCCCAGGACCCTGGCATTATGACCTGAGTCGAAGGCAGACGCTTAATCGACTGAGCCACCCAAGTGCCCCTATCACTGAACATTCTTGAAATTCTCCCCTCAGGTCTGGTATTAGAGTTACTTTAACAATCTGTATTATGGAGCTCATCCAACTTACAGAACATTTTATTGTACTTTAAAGATAGGGATATCAAAATTCATAAAACAATATGAAATAATTTGTGTACCTTTTATAA
Source organism: Ailuropoda melanoleuca (assembly GCF_002007445.2). Classification (NCBI taxonomy): domain Eukaryota; kingdom Metazoa; phylum Chordata; class Mammalia; order Carnivora; family Ursidae; genus Ailuropoda; species Ailuropoda melanoleuca. The sequence goes on from NC_048225.1 coordinate 90,003,345, forward strand.
AATTTTGCATATTCATGATTGAGTTATAGTAGGTAGATATTCATCTGACAGTGCAATGTGGAAACTATGATGGGCTGGTGGTGGGGTAATGCTGTGCTTGTTGTTTTTCTTAGAGGTATAGAGCTGTGTGACAAATACCAGTCGAAAGTAATAACTGAATGAAGGCTGATGAAACTTGATAAGCATTCTCCACAAAACATATTCATTACATATTTAATAAAATCAAAACAGGGGCACCTGGGTGGCTCAGTCCCTTAAGCCTCTGACTCTTGGTTTCGGCTCAGGTCATGATCTTGTGGTCTTGGGATCCAGCCCTGCATCAGGCTCCATGCACGGTGTGGAGTCTGCTTTGGATTCTCTCTCTCCCTCTCCAATAAATAAATAAATAAATAAATAATCTTAAAAAAATAAAATCAAAACATTTGATGATGTTTCAAAACTCTTTCAAGGAACCTGGATTTAAAAGTAGCTCACTTATAACAAAAGGGCATTTTATGGTCATATGGCGCTCTGAGACCTGTGCACTAAAAAAATGCTTTTGCTTCCTTTCATCTTCTGCTTTCCTACTGAAACAACTCAGCCCTAATGCGGTTCGGTGAAGCAGAACTAGGGAGACATCAGCGTGGCAGGTTTGGGGTGGGGGGCCGTGGTGCCAGTGTGGACTGTCACAGATCAGCACGAGGGGAGCACCGCACAACGGGGTGGCAGCCCAGCGTGGGGTATCAGAGCCTGAGAGGGATGAGGGGGCAACCCACACAAGGGCAGCCCAGTGTACAGTGCCGGAGACCAAGCTGGGTGGGGAGGGCACATCCCTGAAGTGTTGGGGGTGGGACAGCAGCAGTGACATACAAGACTGATTGAATATATTGAGAGTAATGAGAATTGGATATTTCACTGTAGAAAAGGAATTACAAATATAAAAAAGCAGAAAATTAGGAGCGCCTGGGTGGCTTAGTCAGTTAAGTGTCTGACTCCTGATTTTGGCTCAGGTCATCTCAGGGTTGTGAGATCGAGCCCCACATCAGGCTCCATGCTAGTGTGGCGTGTGCTTAAAATTCTCTCTCTCCCTCTCTCTCTGCCTCTCCTCCTCCCTCTCTAAAAAAAAGCAGAAAATTAGAATGAACTCTTACGTCAGACTGCAACTGGGGATACCATTTTTTTTTCCTGTAATTACTATTTTTTAATTTAGGTATCATTGACATAGCATTACATTAATTTCACATGTACAGTGTAATGATTTGGCATTTGTATATACTGCAAAATGCTCACCGAAGTCCAGTTAACATACTCATGGTTTTCAAGATACACAGATATCGAATAGATAGAAATATGTGAATGCATGACTATAAAATACCTTCTTTAGCTTGGTCTACTCAGAGTGTGCAGGAAGAATAACAACACCATTAGCAATGAGCACCCAAAACTCTGTTTCTAAATACCATTATCCGCTAAAAGAAACCATGGCTCCTTGAAGAAATGAATGATTCTGAGGCCAGGTAGAGAAATTTTAAGTTGACCCTGGAACATATTATTGTGCTAGAAAGTAAAGAATTGCTCAAACAATAATGGGGATACACCAAAAGGCACAGAAGACAGCTTGTGGGGGCTCCCACTGGCCAAGTCTGGGACTACTTGAGGAGCAAGATAAATGATGTTTGTAACAGATTATAGCTCATTGATTATAGCACATTGACGTACATACAAACATATGCATACATAAATGTGTATGTATTTGTGTGTGTGTGTTTGAGGATGAAGGGGACAACCATAATATCTCAAAGTACTTCCCCACAAAACGTGTATTAATTACATGGGGGAAGGGGTGCCTGGTGGCTGAGTTGGTGAAGTGTCTGCCTTCAGCTCAGGTCATGATCTCTGGGTCCTGGGATCGAGCCCCTCGGACTCCCTGCTCAGTGGGGAGTCTGCTTCTCTCTTTCCCTCTCGTGCTCTCTCTCTCAAATAAACACATAAAATCTTTAAAAAACTGATTAGGGAAAGGAGTAACTTTATATTGGAGAAGCCTGACAGACACTACTTTTTGTGATCTTAGTTAGCATTCAGATAATGGGACAAATCAAAATTGTGTGCCATCTAAGAGGGTGGAATGAAAAGAGCTTTTTCATGTGTTATTTGGACTGATATTGGGTATCAATTACTGTGATATCTGTATTTCACTGGTACACTGAAAAAGATCGATCATAGTTGTAGTTGAATGTCAGTGTTTAAGTTCACTGAAAATTATATCCTTTAAAACTGTTTAACCTAAAATGAAGAATTTTAGATTTCAACATAAAAATATGTGTGGACAGACTTCACTTTTCAAAATGCTTTCAGGGAGTTCACACATAAAAAGGGTGAAGACCACTGCTCTGAACCAGTGTTTCAGCTCTGGTGTTGGTCAGCCTGCCCACCCCCTTCTCTTACTCCTTTACTCTCCCCTTCACCTTTTCCTCTTCCTCTATCCCAGAGTTCTGCGAAGAGAATGTAAATATTTTGGTACTCTTTCACAGGATTGATTTAGGACGTGTTACCCAACCATGAGCTTCAGGGACCATGTGGAACTCTTGCAACTGTATATACACTATGAGGATTTGTGCTTTTTTTTTTAGTGGGGAAAGGGATCAGAGCTCTTCACAAACTCTCAAAGAGCACGTGACCCAGAAAAGGTTATGAACCCCTGCTATGTGAAATAAGTTCAACGATGATGTTAAAGTGGAAGACTGCTCCTATGTTTTGTAAGTTTCATTTTATGTACTGTTTATCTCAACTGCTGAACCCAGTAGAGGCACCTCGTATGTACTTAACAGAGCTTCCTCAAATAAATGTCCCAGGAGCCAGAGGAATTTGGGGATGTCACAAGGAGGTTGGCAGATAACAGACAAGAGGATGGTCGAGAGTATTATGGGAGAATGCCATCAATTTCAGACATTAAGTGTCGTGATACAACACATTCCCATTGGAATGTGTTAGGAGAAAACCTATTGCCCTCATAAACACTTACTGGGTGAGACAGACATGTAATTTCACAAGTAAATACATAATTGTAAATCATGATTAAGTGTAGTTAAGCCAAAGTAAGGAATATCAGGAAAGCATATAAAGGAGGGAGAATTAGAATGGCGGGGTCAGGTGGACGTCTGGAGGGATGTGACATTCGATTTCAGATCAGAATGATCTCTGTAGTCAGCAAGGTGATGAACCTGGAGAAGAGCAGTCAAAGCCAGGGCAGAGCACATGGGGTGGGGTGGGGTGGGGTGGGAAGGGAAGGGAAGGGAAGGGGACACGTGGGGAAAAGAACTTGGTGCAGAGAACCGAAAGAAGGCCCATATGGCTCGATTCTAATGAAGCTGCAAGATGAAGCTTGAGAGGCAGGCAGGGCCCAAATTATGCATGACCACAGAAGTCATGTTAATTCAAAGATCTTGAATTTATTCTCAGAGCAATGCAAGACAAGTGAAGAATTTGAAGCAGAGAATAACAATGTCAGGTTGGGGTTTTGGTTTCTGTGCATGCACCACATATGTTGACAAAAGTCCTGAAAGTGCAGAGACAAGAATAGGACTTCAACTTTTATTTATTTTTGTTAGGCTGCTACTGATATTTATGGAATGACACTGGTGCCCTCGCTTGGTCCCTGTGGACCTTGGAGGAATAACAAGGAAAGGGCGGGTTTCGACGATGGGCAGGTTAGCAGGGCTGCCTCACTTCATTGTCATCAGTGTATTCTGGTGTATTAGAATTTATAGGCTATGGGCTCTCAGCAATGTGGTTACTTTTATAAAATCAAAATCTTTACATAGAATTTCTGTAGTACTGAGTAATAAGATGGGATGTAACCATGAGAATCTTACACATGGACATACAGTTGCCTCATGGTATAACACTTAAAGATCACCTATGCATTTTTCTTTCTTAAAATTTGATGAGCCACTCTGGGATGACCAATGTTTTCTATTGGATGTCACAGGGCAGATATTTTGAAATCAACCCATGTACTCTACCCCTTTAAGGGATATAGGATATATATAAAATATAAAAATATTTAAAAATTTTTAAATATGTACAATGGAAGAAGAATTTTTTTTTTAAAAGATTTTATTTATTTATTTTAGAGAGAGAGAAAGAGGGCACATGAGCAGGGAGAAGGGCAGAAGGTGAGGGAGAGGGAAAGGGAAAGAATCCCAAGCAGATTCTCCACTGAGTGCAAGCCCCATATGGGGCTCAGAGTTCTATCCCACTACCCTGAGATCATGACCTGAACAGAAACCAAGAGTTGGGCACTTAACCGACGGAGCCACCCAGGTGGACCCCAGGAGAGTTTTTTAAAAATAGAAATGTCATCATTGTTATATGGGATGCCACTTATCAAATCACGTCTTAATACTTCAGTAAACTTGGAAGAAGGTCTTTACAAACTGTTGAAAAGTCTCCCAAACAAAGCATTTCAGTGGATATTCAACATGGACTAGCTTTAAAAGTAGCCATCTTTACTGATGTCAAATGGTTATTTCCTAGCTCAAGAAAGCACAATCTGTGAAATGACACAGAAAAGTGAGTAGTGTTCAACAGGCAAAATAAAAAAATGTCCTCCTCTCATTTGGATCCATCTATATGAGTTAGCTTTTTCAGACACAATAGCCAGTAAATCAAGAACCAAAATAAACTGCGCTGTGAAGTAGAATTGGAAATTACTATAATGTGGTGTTAAATCCAAGATCTCAAAAAGTAATGGAACATTCAAATTGTACTGTTCTCATTATTAATAATTTTTAGTGAAAGCAAATTTTTTTTTATTATCAGTAAACACAAAGCATTTTTAAATGGCTTCGTTTTCATCTTTTAACATTTCTACCTTTGCATGTGTCTTAAATAATATCTGATATATTGGTACAGGAACATGGTATTACATATACGTAACTTACAAATAAACGTGCACACAGTAGAGGCACATGCTCAATTGTTTTTTTTCAAATAATGACTCATGATAAAACTTTTGGAGACCACTGGAGAAAGGAAATGGATCACTGGGAGATGGTGAGGGAAGGCAGATATCTAGGTAGGATGCTGTGGTGGGGGTTCAGGCAGGCTAATGTGGTCACCTTGGAGCTAAAGAGACAGAGAGAAGAGGGAAGCACTGATGTGCTTTGATGATATATCCCTTGCAGTTGTGATGTATGAGCCATGGAGGTGGGAAATGATAAAGTATCCAGAGTGACTGAAAAGACTTTGGCATGAGCAAAAGAATAGGTTTTAAGTAAGATCTAGGGAGAACTGGAACATGAGAGACAAAGGATATTTTGTGGAGTGGGGATATCACAATCCCATGTGGGTCATGTTAAATTTGAGATGGTAAAATAGGTAGTTAATTAATTATAAAGTGTCCCTTGCACTGCAGCTCCTTCCACCATATTGGGGGAATTCCAACCTCCATGAACGACTCACTGAGCACACCGGCCTCGCCAACACCTACCTCCACCATTCCCAGCTCTGAACCTTTGCTGCTGCTGAGCACCCACTCTCCTGTCCCTATCCTGGACCTCGTCTCTGACCATAATTCCAATCTCTCTAGATATTTACTCTCTGACCATCATTATTCTAAACTGTGACTCCCCGGAGCCTCATAGACTCTTGGTCCATTAATGTCTTAGCCCATTAGTCCCCCTGGACTCCTCCTTATACTCTCCCACCACCCCCCAAATCCCCTTAAACAATATTCGTGTATATACTTTGATAGCCATGTGTTGTACTGTGGCTACTGGTTTTTGTCTGTCATGTTTCCTACTGGACACTGGTCATTGAAGCCTGAGAGAGTGTCTGTGTCATCTTTTTATTTCAAGATCCAATCTTTGCCTGAAGCACAGTGGCTGCCCCAGAGAGCTTTAAAAAACGAAACAGTGCAGAGAGTATTAATTGCTTTTTCTTTAAGCTATTTATCCTCAATTTATGAAAATATTTAAATCACACATATCAATCTTATTCAGTAGGTAAGCTGAAGGTGATTGTTTTAAAATTTAAACCCATTAAATTAATTTTGAATGTAAGAACATTGGAAATTTTATTCCAAGCAGTGCCAGATATGTATTTTTTCCTATGAATAGTCAAAGGAAAAGGTATTTAGGTTTCTGGGGTAAACCAGTCTCTAATCAGGTATATTACCAGAATTACTGTCAGTGTAAGTTATAGGTGAATGGCTAGAGAGTTACAGAGCGTGAAAAAGAAGATGAGACCTCAGTATCATGAAGGCCATACAGGAAAGACCCACAGCTAACACCATCCGCAATGCGGAAAAGCTGAGAGATTTCCCTTTATGGTCAATAACAAGACAGCCATGTCCACCATCACCACTGTTATTCAGCATAGCACTGGAAGTCCCAGCCTCAGCAATCAGAAAACAGAAAGAAATAAAAGGCATCCAAACCAGTAAGGAAGAAGTCAAATTTTCACTGTTCATAGATGACATGATACTCTATGTAGAAAACCTGAAAGAATCCACCAAAAAACTGCTAGAACTGATATACAAATTCAGTAAAGTTGCAGGATAGAAAATCAACATACAGATATCTGTTGAATTTCTGTACACCAATAATGAAGCAGCAGAAAGAAAAATCAAGGACTCAGTCCCATTTACAATTGCACCAAAACCCACAAGATACCTAGAAATAAACCTAACCAAAGAGGTAAAAGATTTGCACTCTGGGGGCGCCTGGGTGGCACAGCGGTTAAGCGTCTGCCTTCGGCTCAGGGCGTGATCCTGGCGTTATGGGATCGAGCCCCACATCAGGCTCCTCCGCTATGAGCCTGCTTCTTCCTCTCCCACTCCCCCTGCTTGTGTTCCCTCTCTCTCTGGCTGTCTCTTTCTCTGTCAAATAAATAAATAAAATCTTTAAAAAAAAAAAAGATTTGCACTCTGAAAACTACAGAACACTTATGAAAGAAATCGAAGATGACATAAAGAAATGGAAAAATATTCCATGCTCATGGATTGGAAAAACAAATATTATTAAAATGTCTATACTACCCAAAGCAATCTACACATTTAAAGCAATCCCTATCAAAATACCAACAACATTTTTCACAGAGCTAAAACAAACCATCCTAAAATTTGTATGGAACCACAAAAGACCCTGAACAGCCAAAGTAATCTTGAAAAAGAAAAGCAAAGCTGGAGATATCGCAATTCTGGACTTCGAGTTATAAAGCTATAGTAATAAAACAGTATGGTACTGGTACAAAAACAGACCCATAGATCAGTGGAACAGAAGAGAAGACCCAGAAATGGACTCACAACTATATGGCCAACTAATCTTCAACAAAGCAGGAAAGAATATCCAAGGGAAAAAAGACAGTCTCTTCAACAAATGCTGTTGGGAAAACTGGACAGCTACATGCAGAAGAATGAAACTGGACCACTTCCTTACACCATACACAAAAATAAATTCAGAATGGATGAAAGACATAAATATGAGACAGGAAGCCATCAAAATCCTAGAAGAGAACAAAGGCGGCAACCTCTTTGATATGGGCCATAGCAACTTCTTACTGGATATGTCTCCAGAAGCAAGGGAAACAAAAGCAAAATTGAACTATTGGGACTTCATCAAGATAAAAAGCTGCTTCTGCACAGCAAAGGAAACAATCAGCAAAACTAAAAGGCAGCCTATGGAATGGGAGAAGATATTTGAAATGACATATCTGGTAAAGAGTTAGTATCCAAAATTTATAAAGAACTTATCAAACTCAACACCCAAAAAACAAATAACCCAGTTAAGAAATGGGGAGAAGACATGAATAGACATTTTTCCAAGGAAGACATACAGATGGCTAACAGACACATGAAAAGATTCTCAACATCATTCATTATGAGGGAAATACAAATCAAAAGTGCAATGAGGTATCGCCTCACACCTGTCAGAATGGCGAAAATTAACAACACAGGAAACAACAGATGTTGGTGAGGATGCAGAGAAAGGGGAACCCTCTTACACTGCTGGTGGGAATATAGATTGGTGCAGCCATTCTAGAAAACAGTATGGAGGTTCTGCAAAAAGTTAAAAATAGAACTCTGCTATGACCCAGCAATTGCACTTCCAGATATTTACCCAAAGGCTACAAAATTACTGATTCAAAGGGGCACATGCGACTTGATGTTTATAGTAGCATTATCAGTAATAGCCAAATTATGGAGAGAACCCAAATGTCCATCAACTGATGAATGAATAAAGAAGATGTGGTATAAATATATGGTGGTATATTACTCAGCCATCAAAAAGAATGAAATCTTGCCAATTGCAATGACCTGGATGGAGTAAGAGAGTATTACTCTAAGCGAAATAAGTCAATCAGAAAAAGACAAATACCATATGATTTCACTCATATGCAGAATTTGAGAAACAAAACAGATGAACGTAGGGGAAGGGAAATAAAAACAGAGAGGGAGACAAGCCATCAAAGACTCTTAACTATGGAAAACAAACTGAGGGTTGCTGGAGGAGAGGTGGGTAGGAGATGGGCTGAATGGGTGATGGTGTTAAGGAGGGCACTTATTGTGATGAGCAATGGGTGTTGTATGTAAGTGATGAATCACTAAATTTTACTATTGACATCAATATTACACTATATGTAAACTAAGTAGAATTTAAATAAAAACTTGAAACACATACACATACAAAAGAAGATGAGAAGCGAGTAACAAGAGAAGTGAGAAAGGAACAAGTCTTCATGTTGGTCTTTGTTGGTATTATTTTCAGAGGTTAATACATTTTTCTCTGAGTATGTGCTCTATTTGTTAAAAAATCTTTATCATATTTAAGCAATGCAAAATGGAATGTGAGAAAATATTCAATACGGTCTAAGTGGAACCAGAAAGTAATATTTCCAACATTTTTTCCAAAGGAGATATTGCTTCCACAAATTTCTCTCATAGAGTAAACTCTCCTATGTATAATTGCATGGCTGTGTGTGGTTGACATTTATGGAAATCCTCTGAAAAAAATGATGTAGATCTCTTCACTTTGACACATCAGACAAAAGGCAGAGGTATCAACAGAAATATAGAGCTCAAAGATATTCTCCAAGAATCCCTTCAGACAAGAGAAAGAGTAATTTACACATTTGTGTAATGTGGAATAAACACTCTGAATTTGCATAGTTATTTCATTGTCTTGCAATTTGCCTTTTACTCTTCTCCATTCTAAACCGTTGAAACAATATTAAGGACACTACATTTTTAGAAGGAAAAACACAATCTATACCATTAGCACAGAAGAAGCAGCTTTGTTTTAAAAGAGGTCACTGATAGTCTACATTCTGTCACATAGTCTACAGTCCACATTCTGATCTTAGTCCACAGCTGTGCTGACCACTCCACGGACAGCCACCATGCTGATTATTGGGCACTTCAAACATGGCCAGTCTGATTTGAGATATGCCGTGTTAAATACATACTTGATAATGAAATTATTTTGCAGACAACATAAAATACCTCATTTACAGATCAAAAGGATACAAGTTTGTATATATTAGGTCAAATAAAATATGTTATTAAAATTTCATCTTTTCCTTTTTACTTTTTTAGTGAGCCTATTAGCACATTTCAAGTTACATAAATGGCTTGCATTTGTGCTTTGCCTTATATTTCTATTGGACAGCTCCATCCATAGAAAGCCCTTTCATTGCCATCTTTAAACTTTAGCCATCAGGGAAATTCAAATCAAAACCACACTAAGATACCATCTTAACGCCAGTTAGAATGGCAAAAATTGACAAGGCAAGAAAAAACAATTGCTGGAGAGGATGTGGAGAAAGGGGATCCCTCTTACCCTGTTGTGGGAATGCAAGTTGGTATAGCCACTCTGGAAAACAGTGTGGAGTTCCCTTAAAAAGTTAAAAATTGAGCTACCCTATGATCCAGCCATTGCACTACTGGGTATTTACCCCAAAGATACAGACGTAGTGAAGAGAAGGGCCATATGCACCCCAATGTTCACAGCAGCATTGTCCACAATAGCTAAATCATGGAAGGAACCGAGATGTCCTTCAACAGATAACTGGATTAAGAAGCTGTGGTCCATATATACAATGGAATATTACTCAGCTATCAGAAAGAATGAGTTCTCAACATTTGCTGCAACATGGACGGCACTGGAGGAGGTAATGCTAAGTGAAATAAGTCAAGCAGAGAAAGACAATTATCATATGGTTTCTCTCATCTATGGAACATAAGAACAAGGAAGATCGGTAGGAGAAGAAACGGAGAAAGAAGGGGGGTAAACAGAAGGGGGAATGAAGCATGAGAGACTATGGACTCTGAGAAACAAACTGAGGGCTTCAGAGGGGAGGGGGCTGGGGGACTGGGATAGGCTGGTGATGGGTAGTAAGGAGGGCACGTATTGCATGGTGCACTGGGTGTTATCTGCAACTAATGAATCATGGGACTTTACATCAAAAACCAGGGATGTGCTGTATGGTGACTAACATAATAAAAAATATTATTATAATAAAAAATAAAAAAATAAACTGGATTACAAAGAATCATGCCTTTATTCTTAAATGAATGTGTAAAGCAAACATTTAGGAAAAACAAAAAGTGACCATGTCTTTTTGGGACATAATGCAGGATTAGAATTCTTCCTTCACTCTCTGTTTCAACCAAAGGAGCAGAGAGTCTAATAAAGCAGTGTTCACTACACATGAGGCAAGCACTCCCAGCTGCCTTTCCCAAGCCCAATCTAGCATTGCCAAATTAGTTCTACAGAATGCTGTTCACTGTGCAGGACATGCTCTGTCTTACAAGCATGACACTGTATTTCAGTTGATGTAGCCAAACCGTAGTGAGGCTACATAAGAAACAGGAGGAACAGACAGAACATAAAAGAAAGGGCAATGGAAATATTGAGGGCACGAGAAAAAGGCATGGCGAGCCTCTCATCCCAGAAGAGTGCAGGGGCTCACCCTGAGTATTGTGCATAGAGATCAGAAGTCTGTCAACCTGTCTCCCCAGGAGTATCCACTGATGGCTTACAGATTTAGAATTTAGGGGAAAACACCACCACTGAATGCAAGAATAAAACATAGGAAGCACTCATTGTGAAAGGAAAGTCAGAGAGCTTGACTTTAATATCCTTTCAACAAATGCTTCTAAAGAGTACATGGTACTTCTAAAGGTAGCACATTGGGCACAAACCCCACTTGCCCGTGGCAGTCAGAGCTGTCCAGAGCATTTACTCGTACTCCATAAAAAGTAAGGAACTCTACCAAGAAAAAATGAAGTGGAACCCATTCTCTTCCACCGCTTATCTCCTGGGGCAGGCTGATTTCAGATACAGCATGTATGATACCACCTTATGCGTTCGAGAGCACAATTTTTTTTTTTGACAGATTTTATTTATTTGACAGAGAGAGAGAGAGAGAGACAGCCAGTGAGAGAGGGAACACAAGTAGGGGGGGTGGGAGAGGAAGAAGCAGGCTCCCAGCGGAGGAGCCTGATGCAGGGCTCCCTCCCAGAACGCGGGATCATACCCTGAGGCGAAGGCATATGCTTAATGACTGAGCCACCCAGGCGCCCCTCAAGAGCACAATTTGACCCATTTTTGTTGGTATCCATTTAACAGAGCTGTGTTATAATGGGTCTCTATTATACCTTGGTCTGGTTCTTTTATGAAGCCTGTATTACATCAAGCACTAAAGGGGCAAGGAATATTCAAGAAGGTTGCGAAACGGCAGAGGAAGAGCAACAACAAATCCAAATGCCTCTCCAGGCACCTTGCCAGCATTTGATTTGATATTGACTAAGGAAGCCTTGTTCCATTACCACTGACATTAAACGAAAGCTCAGAGAAGAGGGGGGGATGGAACTTTTTGCCTGGGTCTGATCTTAACATCTTGCGGGCTAATAACAGAGCTGTTAAAGGCTTTAATTATTCCCAAGTCCCCCTCTCACTAAATTCTTTATCTTCTTACCTGCAGATGTAAAGTTGCTGCTTGTGCATTTTAAATAATGGAAGTTGGGAACTTCCAGGAAAACTTCCATTTTTCTTTAGTTCAAAAATCTCTTCAAATTGTCAGATTGTCCAACAGGGGACAAGCCATACATATGATTTCTTTGTGAGACAAAATACCTAGCTACCTGAGAGCTTAGTAAAGGCAAGAATAACATGCTACTCATGGATGCCAAATGTGGACAAATGGAAGGCATCTGTAATAGTAAGCAGGGTCAAGCAGCAATGACACAGATATCTACATCTCAAGTTGTTTCTGGGTCAGCTGGCAGTGAAATTAGGATGCATGCAAAGACCCACAAATAGACAACAGGAGAAATAGGTTAAACATAGAACATTCATTACATATTAAATTCTAGAACTTTGACATTGCCCAAGAACTTTTGGAACATTTTTGGGTTCTGTGATTTCAACCAACAGAAACTACACTTTTGATCATAGGATTTCTTTGGTAAGGTAGGGGTTCTTGAAGCAACTTCAAATTTGTATTTTTACATTTCCTCTATTTTAAGGAAGTATTTTATAAGATCCAGCTTTAACATATGATTATTTAACAGTAACCAACATTTATGATAATGCCGTACTTACATTTATAAAATTGGGGGGACTCTTTTGTAAGGTCAATCTGCTTATTTAAATAAGAAGGATCTTCTGACTTGCCATTTTTTCATTAAGCTTCCTACAAAAACCCATTAATAATGGCATCACCCTTCCACTGCATGCAAAGACTATGTGAATCCTGTGAGCTTTCCCACCGGTCAAATGCAGGGTAACAGAGCCTTTGTCTACCTTGGATACAAAACTATGTAAAGCATTTTTGAAGCCAGCCTCCATCTTGTCACTTCAGATGAAAGAATGAACATAAAAGGTCAAATAGGCCCCAGGTATGGCCGGACTGGCCAAGGAACAAGTCAGAATGGAGCCCCACTAGCTTACAAGTAGTTAATTCATACTACCCTAAAGATATAATCACCCAGTGTACCTAATGAAATCGCAAACATAAAGAATAAAGATATCTTTTAGATTCCAAATCTCTTGGGAGGGAAAAGACCTCTTGGGGACCAGGTGAAGCAGCATGAGGACACCTGCTAGCATGACCTCATGGGTCGCCAATCAATGGTGCCCACCTTCTCCGGAGACCCCTGCCTCAAATTTTGCCTTTAATAACTCTCCCTTGCAAGCCATCAGGGAGTTCAAGACTTTTGAGCATTAGCTCCCCATCTTCTTGGGTGATGCCACACCAGCAAACAGCCCATCTTTCTCCTCTGCAAAAGCTTGGTGTCAGTGGCTATGACCTGCCGTGCGCTGGGCTGGTGAACGCTGGTTTGGTTTGGTTACATTTTCACTTTTTGATAGGCTTTCCACTACAGGCTATCTCAAAGCCAGGAACACTTTTCTTCCAGTCAACTAGGCCAAATATTTCCCTCTCAAATTATAAAAACTACAAATATTTTATTTTACATGCAGTCATTAATGAAGCACAAATATAAAATATCTAATTTAGCATGTAAGTGCCAGAAATGGTGTCAGTGTTCTGAGGATTTTTTTTTTTTAAGATTTTATTTATTTGACAGAGATAGAGACAGCCAGAGAGAGAGGGAACACAAGCAGGGGGAGTGGGAGAGGAAGAAGCAGGCTCATAGCGGAGGAGCCTGATGTGGGGCTCGATCCCATAAGGCCGGGATCGCGCCCTGAGCCGAAGGCAGACGCTTAACCGCTGTGCCACCGAGGCGCCCCCCTTTTTTTTTTTTTAAGAAGGAGAGAGAAAGCCTGAGTCAGGGTGGGGGGTGAGGAGTAGGGAGGTAGGGGCAGAGGGAGAGAGAGAATCTTAAGCTGGTTCCACACTCAGCATGGAGCCTGACTCAGGGCTCAATCTCATGACCCTGAGATTATGACCTGAGCCCAAATCAAGAGTCAGATGCTTAACTAACTAAGCCACCCAGGCGCCCCTGTTCTGAGGCTGGTTTAGTGTCTAAAATTGTTGAGGGGAGGAGAGGTGGTACCCCACTTCCTTCCCAAAGCTGCTCATTCAGAATTCCCAGGTGGATCAAATCGAATCTTAGATAAACCATTTCCAATAAAGAATATTCTTACTAGTTCTAATGGGAGAAGAAAATCTGTGCTATTTGAAATTAACAACTATTTTGAAGACAACATTTTTGAGCAAAAGTTTTCTAAATAAAAAAACAGACATTAGATTATTTAGCATGATGCATTAGAGGTAACTATGTTTTCCAATTAGAGATCTTGGAAAACATACCAATTCCTCTGTTAGAACACCATATTAAATCAATTTCATGTTAAGAAAACAATTTCTCTAAGCAGTCTCTTCACTTTATCCAGTACCATTATTATGTGTATTGTTCTCTAGAAATGGGTCAGTTATGCACAACTCTCCCTTCCTGCCTGCATTTTTCTTCACTCATGCATACATTTCACTTTTTAAATAAAATAAGTGACCTTCAGATCAGCAACTTTGCAATTTTACATAGCATAGAAAATTTAAAAATATTAAAGTCTTCTGGAAAAAGTTCCTGGTGCTTAAAATAAAATTGACTGCCTATAAGCAATATTTTACATGGGCAGGGGTGGGAGTGGAGGGTACTCTTGAAGGTAGCCACAGGGAATAATAAGGACCAATTATTTTTAAATAAAACAAACAACAATAAAGGTATTAAAATTGCCAAGAAGCTTCCTGTCATAAAACGATCACATCAGGAATAAAAATGAAATTTTCCTGACATTTGATTGCAGCTAGAGACTAACTTTTGAACTAGCTTCTAGCTTGATGGTATCAAACTTTGTACTTTGTACTGTATCTTACAAAGTAAGATATCGTACAGTAATTGCTCAAGTTTTTAAAATTGAAATACGAATAGTTTTATTCACTGAAACTTCTAAGTAGCTTATATGTCAAGCTATTTAATCATGAAGTTATTCATCCTTTAAATATTAATTATAATTTATTTGTATCTGTAAGCAATAATAGAATGAATAAAAGTAACCAAAATAAGTACACTTTGGTTCTACTGAAAATGTAAAAAATGAACTAAATTAAAATAGCATTTCTGACTTGACAGGAAAAACTAGCCCGTTCCCCTTTTATCACTGAAGAAGTACAAGACACACATTTATTGAGTGTCTATTACATTCCAAGGATTGCTTTACCTGATTCTGATGAAATAAAATAAAAAAAATTCCTTTTCTTATGAACAAGACCTTCTAGGATGACAATCAGGCAATAAACAATGAAATCTAATCAATGAGTACATCATGTAGAATGTTAGAAGTTGGTAAATATGATGAAAAAATATAGCAAGGCAAGGAGAATCGAGAGTCCTGGGGGTAGAGCAGTTTCAATTTTAAAAAGGATGGTCAAGGTGTGAGTCACAAAATGGTATGTGATAAAAAGGTGAATGTTCTCTTCCAAATACTGGTTGCTGCAGCGTCACTTTTAATGTGTAAAAGGAGAAAGACCACTAAAGCCAAAGATAAAAAAATCATCGAACAAATTCTTATGTTAAGTGAACCTATCAAGCATTACTGTAATATTGTTTTCTCTTCAATATGTGATGGCACAGGAAAGATCTTGAAGGGAGGGGCAGTCTTGCAGGGATTATTTTAAAGGAGTGAAAAGCTATAATATTTGCAATTTTGATTGTTTATTTTAATGGGGAAGGCTTTTCTCCCTTATAGTTGTTTTCAGAATGGCAAATTGTTTTCATGATTAAACACTGCAGTTGTTTAAAAAAAAAAAAAGGCTTGGGGTGCCTGGGTAGCTCAATCAGTTAAGCCTCCAACTTTGGTTCTGGTCACGATCTCAGGGTCCTGGGATCGAGCCCTGTGTCAGACTCCAAGTTCACTGAGGGTCCTGCTTGAGGATTCTCTCTCCCCCTCCCTCTGCCCCTCCCCTTGCTTGTGCTCACACGCGTGGGCGTGCTTTCTCTCTCTCTCTCAAATAAATAAATAAAATCTTAAAAAAAAAAAAAAAGACTTGAAAATATCAGTAAGTTGGGGCGCCTGGGTGGCTCAGTCGTTAAGCGTCTGCCTTCGGCTCAGGGCGTGATCCTGGCGTACTGGGATCGAGCCCCACATCAGGCTCCTCCACTGGGGAGCCTGCTTCTTCCTCTCCTATTCCCCCTGCTTGTGTTCCCTCTCTCGCTGGCTGTCTCTCTCTCTGTCAAATAAATAAAATCTTTAAAAAAAAAAAAAAAAAAGAAAATATCAGTAAGTGAACCTGATAGATAATCCTGGAAAAAAGCAAAGAGTGTTCCTGATGGACAGAAGGTCAACGCAAAGACTTTTACGCGTATGTCCCCCGATAGCATAAAAATACCCTCCCTAAAATAAATGTTCCAGCTTCTCACAAATAGGCACCAGGGTACTGAAAGGACTACCAACACATTACAAACCTTTGCATTTGTGAGAAATTCCATGAAGAATATCACCATATTTACATACACAGCTTCCAGTTTAGGGAATAAGTTTCTTTGTATAGTAAGATTTCCCAATATGTGTGGCTTTCTACTGAGCTTTAGGGCAATATATCATACGAACATTTTCCTCAGCAGATAACTACGTGCTTGCTGGTATACAGAAATTATGAGGGTCATTGCCAACCACGTGTAGCAGGGATACTCAGCTATACGACATATGAAGTTTTTCCTTTTCTTTCTTTTCTTTTTTTTTAAATTTTGAAGACGAAGAAAACACAATTTCAGGGGTCGTAGCAGCCTGATGTTCTGGAGCTAGAATTTATCCTTGTAGTTGCATCCCCCTCATTCTGAAAGGGACTGCTCCGGAGAGCATGTTTGTTTGTGTGCTAGTTTTGTTTGTTTAATCACAGACATGTAAGTCAAGGACCTACCCCCCGTTCTTAGAGCAACCTTACCAGAGGAAGCAGTCCCAATGGAGTGGCTTTAGACCAATCCAATATTTTGTTTGATAATTTAAATGGATAGCTCCATTTGGGGGAGAATATATTTGCATATATTGCATACTTTTTATATATTGGATGTATTACTATCATGTCAACTGGTTTTCTGCTGGTTTGGTCTCAGGAGAGGGAACACCCAACAGAATAAACTGGTCTAGAGTGACAAACCTCTACAATATGCCACCAAGCCAGAGGTTGAGGAGTGAAATGGCTCAGGCGGGACACTTTGAAAAGATCACCAGAGGATGCTAGGGGCAATATGATTTGATTACCTTGTATTGAGTTGTCCATTTTTTTTTAAAGATTTATTTATTTATTTGACAGAGAGAGAGAGAGACAGCCAGCAAGAGAGGGAACACGAGCAGGGGGAGTGGGAGAGGAAGAAGCAGGCTCCCAGGACCCCGGGATCACGCCCTGTGTCAAAGGCAGACACTTAACAACTGAGCCACCCAGGCGCCCCACGAGTTGTCCACTTCTGCTCTATAATTCCCTGAGGTTATCCTCAGGCCTTCCACTAAGTTATAGATAGTGTCAGGCTCATATTAGTTGTATTATGAGGAATAAAGTGAGGAATCTATATCCATGACTGGAGTGAAGTGGCCCCCGGAGCGAGCTACAGCAGTTAGGACATGCCCAGGTAAGGAAAGAACAGGGAAATTCAGAACTGCAGTAAGGAGTGACAGTTGACACGTGTAATGAGGACAGATGTGTGGAACATGCAAGTATAACCAACTGGTCTGTCTTCAAGTTGAGATAATCAGTCTACAGTTACACATAATTGAATGGAATTTTTAAAAGTTTTAGCCAAGTATTGAATAAAGCCATGCCTAGCCAAATAGGATTTTGCCTAATATGCAGGTCATAATCCAATGTATAGATTCTAACAGGAAAACTATGATATTTGTAGAAGCTGGTTTGTAAATACAGTTCCTTAGTAGGTTAAACTATATGGAATTGTGATTCTTTTTTTTTTTTTTTAAGATTTTATTTATTTATTTGACAGAAAGAGACAGCCAGTGAGAGAGGGAACACAAGCAGGGGGAGTAGGAGAGGAAGAAGCAGGCTCCCAGTGGAGGAGCCTGATGTGGGGCTCGATCCCAGAATGCCAGGACCACGCCCTGAGCCGAAGGCAGACGCTTAACAACCGAGCCTCCCAGGCGTCCCTGGAATTGTGATTCTTAAGGTCAAAAATAGTTGAATGTCAATAATTGCATATAGTTCAACCTAATAAATTTCAAAAACTGTAAGGATACTTGCTTTTTTATATCTGTGATCACTTTGGTGTTATGCATTGGTTTTATGAAACTCAACATCAGTTCAAGATTCTTCCTTCTAGAAAGTTTACATATAGAACAGATTCAATGTCACTGGACCCAATTCTGAATGAATATATAATCCTGAATGAGGGCAGAGATTGCTTTTTTACAGAAACAGAACTATCTGGTCTCTGTACAATTTAAAGTCCATCTATAGTCTCTCTAAAAAGCAAGTTGCTTCAACTGTTACCTTGATGCTTCTGTTCTAATAAAACCACTAGTGAATCTTAAATAATATAAAAGCAGATAACATAGTATCTTAAATATTATAAATTCAGACAATATACCTAAGTCCAGTTGGAAACTAATACAAAATTCACCAAATATGAGCAATGAGACATGAAATTTAAACCTCCAAATTATTATCATGACTCTTTCCTTGAATTAAGCTATGTCTAGGTTTTACCAGATTAGTCAAAATAGAGGAGGTTATAATCTCTAGCAAACAGCCCTTTAATTTTAGTGCCTTAAAGTAACAAAGGTAAATCTCTCACCCAGGCTAACTGCCCACAGCAGCTTACTGTGGTCAGTCAGGGACCCAGGCGGACATGGCACCGTGATCTACTATAGTCATTGTGCCTGAGGCAAGTAAGCTCCTGGGGGGAGGGGGGCTCACAAGTGCAATTAAATCTTCTCATTCTCTTCATATCAGTTCTGAGCACAAGTCATTGGCCAGAACTGTTCATGTGGGTCACCGACCACAAGGGGAAGAGGAAGTACAATCCTCACACGTGTCTGGAAGGAGAGACACATATTTCATGAATAGCACTGATGGACTAACACTTTTACTGGAAGAAGAACAGGGAATATTCCTTGTTTGGAAACAGATTTTATATCTGTGTGTGCGTGTGTGTGTGTGTGTGCACGCGCGCATATGCACACACACGTTATCATTCAATGGAAGCCATTCTTTGGGTTCAAATCAAGTTTAGGCAGGAAGAACTAAATTCCTTTACTACAATTAGGGTGCCATCCACTGAACACTACACAAGTCACCACACTTTATTGCAAAAGATGATCAAATAATCCCTGATTAAGCTTCAAAGTAGGCCCCCTACTCAGCTCCAGCCAACCACAAACAAACATTCTTTTAGGAAGAGCCATCTATGAAGAGGAACTAAAAACACATTTATTTTGTTGATCCATCTTTGAATACACACTTGCTGTGTTCTCAGCAAACACACACTTGATGTTTTGTAAAATTTGATTTTAGCTCTGAATACAGGCAAGCACAATCCTTTGGTTTGATGAAGAAAGTCCAAAAACAATTTTGAAAGCAAAGTTCATCATGACCACTTTTCCTAACACAAATTCTCAGAACAGATGATGGTATCAAAACAGTCAAAAGAGGTAACATTATATCTTGATGCATTAAATCCCCATAATATGCTCTCTAGCGAAAGAAAATAAAATTACTTATAAAGTGCTTTGAGGCAAAAACTATTAACCTAAGCTATTTTCCTATTATGTACAAATGAATAGAAAAAAAATTACTCTGAATTTCCATTACGAGATGACATTCTGTGAAATACCTGGAGCAAAAAGAAGTCACAATTTAAAAATAGTGAGGGTTCAATCTAAAAGAGAAAAGAAGAGAAAGGAATCTTCCTGCATGTGTGGTTTTTTTGTTTTTGTCTTTTTTTTTTTTAAAGTAACAGTTGAGCTACTCTTTCCCGGTTTAATAAAAGGAAAAATACAAATAGAGTCTACCTCAGTCCACACATCAAGACACCAGAATATCTGCAGCTCTAATTCAAGAAAAGAATTAAGATAATAGTAATGTGGGTAGATTTAAGGAACATTTAAAGCAGAACCTAGTTTTCAAGTCCATAGAGCACCCAAAATACTTGAAATCCTTGCACTCACTTTTTCCTAGACTTTTCATATGGACTCTTAGTTTGTGATTAAATTCTAGCAATACACATAGCCTTAATGTTTTCTTGTTTACCTTTTCTTTTATGTTTACTTTTTCTTTCAACCCGATGAGGTGTTTAGAGATATAAGCATTCATAGCATTTCCAAATAATATATGATGATATCTAGGTGATAGTTTTAGAGCATTACATTCTTTGATTTGGGATAGTAATTTGATACTAATTTCTTCAGAAACCCAGGAGGAAAAGAACAAGCATCTAGAAAGCACTTAGCCACATCCCACTCTCTACCCACTGAATCTTTATAAAGCAGCCTCATAAAGGAGGTTAAATCTCACTTTATAAGAACATGGAGACTCAGACAGATCAGGTATTTTGGTGAAGTTTGGTAAATAGTTAAGATGGTATTAAACTTCAGTTTTAGGGGCTCCAAAGCCCATGCACTTTTTAGAAATCATACAAATCATTTCCATTCATTTGAAAGAATGTTAAAACTTTAGATTTCAAGAGATCACTGACTTGTACCACAACACAATCAGTGAGCAAATGAAATTCACAAAACCCTTTTCTATAGCTACATAGTAACAGACGGGTCAGATCTGGGTACTGATTTGTCATGTGTTGATATTACCTACGTAGAAAATAATAATAATTAAAAAATAATAATACACACCTAACTTTTTTTTTTTTAAAGATTTTATTTATTTATTTGACAGAGATAGAGACAGCCAGCGAGAGAGGGAACACAAGCAGGGGGAGTGGGAGAGGAAGAAGCAGGCTCATAGCGGAGGAGCCCGATGTGGGTGGGGCTTGATCCCGTAACGCCGGGATCACACCCTGAGCCGAAGGCAGACGCCTAACCGCTGTGCCACCCAGGCGCCCCAACACACCTAACTTTTTTAGGCACTTGGGAGGCAGCATAGCAAAAATAAATAAATAAATAAAAATTAAAAAGAAAAAGACAGCTTAGCAAAAAGGTTGGGCCACGGAGTCACACCATCTGGGTTGATTACTGATTCTACCACTTACTAGCTTTATAACCTTAAGCAAGTCATCTTCCCTCCCTACGCTTCAGTTTCCTTATTAGCAATTATTATTTAACAACTGAACACTTTGCCTCATTTATTAAAAAAGAAATAAAGTATATTCTAGAAGAAAAGTACTTCCATTTTTACTACTCTCAAATCCCATTTTGTTTTTAGCATCTATTTTGACTTGTAAGAACTTCCTAACACTGGACCTGCAAAAGGTTCGTAGAATGCAATATAATCCTGGGATGATCTAGAGACAGAATTTGGGGTCTTGATTCTACAGAAATGGCTGTCCACAAAATTCATTTAGAAATTCAGACACATACTGGTCGGTGTGTGAAAGTTACTGTTGCCTCAAAGCCTAATTTAAGTTTTACACTGTTATTTGTTCTTTTATTTATTTTTATTCTCCTTTCCAAATTCCTATTTACTAATACCAAATAGGTAATAACTTGTCCAGCAGAGGCTGGACCTGGAACGAGAAGGACCTTTCTCCTCGGCACAACCAGGCAGAGTCAAATGCAGACCAGCAGAGAAACCTCAAAGTCTGGTTACACTGAGCTTTTCCCTACAGCAGGGAGGGACACCTCCCTCACCACGGGATAGAAAAGAAGGGCCCTTTATATATGTCTTATTCTAAGTAATACATCGTGATACCACCTGCCTCGATTTTATTTTATTCTTACCCTTTAGCCAAAGAATTATACGCACTGAAATATAAACCTGCGAAGTCTTCTGATCACTGTATATCGTGCCCACAGTCCTGCTTCAGTTATTCCCAACCACTTCAGCATCTCAACAGAGAACAAGAACAATATATCAAGAAAAAATCTGAACTGAACAGTAATGCCCCCCCCCACCCATGTTGGAAATCAAAGCAAAAACTACAAAGTCTGGTAAGATGTTTGAAGGTTAAAGAAAGGGTGGGAAGGGAGGGAAGGTGGGAGGGGGGAGAAGAGAAAGGAAAAAAGTAAAAGCAGGCTATTTTAGGAACTAATCAAAGACTAAGTGCCTTCCTAGTCAAAACTCCTTTTTCCATCTCTAGAAGAGAAGTAAAAGCCAACTTTATAAAGATCAGTTAGGAAATGCAGCACCTATGGAATCCTCCCAATAAAGACTTCAGTCTCAAATTAGCACCAGCGAAGGTACTCCCAGAACCTTATGCAGCACTCATGATACAGTACTTAGGACGTGTTTTTGAAATGAATGATTTAGGAATGAATTAGGTGTTAAATAATCTCCCAGGTGGTCTCCGCGCCTCCAGTTTCTTCCCGGTCCTGCCACTCTGACACTGCCATTCCACAGCTCACCTCCCACCCCCTCACCGTCCATACTCAGCACAGATGCATGCCCAGCAGTACCCAGGATCAGGGCTGCTGACACTGCTCAACCCCACGCAGCACCACGCACACAGCTTTCTGGCTCTTGTGCTCCAAGGGCTCCTATATCCATAAAAAACCACTGGCAGTTGGCCTTGGGAATTGTGCTTGATGTGCCCAAAGAACCATGTTAGAAAATAGCCACTGCATGGCACAATCCCAGGAGGCAATGTTTACACTTTTTTCCCTACAGGGGTGGCACCCCTGGAGCACAACCTCATAGGGAATTCTAGTGACTTCTCTGTTTTATGTTCAATTCCTTTTCTTCCCCACTGTCTTTAGCTAATCTGATCCATCACTTCAATTATCCTCTCTTCAAAACCTCAACTCCTTTGTCCTTCCAACAGACCCTACTGTGAATCAATGTATTTGAATACATCATTTGCTGAATAGTCCTTTAAAGTCTCTGCTTTCCACCCCCAACCCCTTAAATGAAGGTATTACGCCAGGTTCCATTTTTAGCTCTATTTTTGACTTGACAAATCTCGATTAGGTGAATTTATCTGTACTCACAACTTACACTGTCATTTATGTAGTGATGACCCCCCCCAAACTATCTCTCTAGCTCCCATCCTTCTAACTTTGTTTACACTTAGCCACCTGATATACAACACATTGTTCCAGCACAACATGTTCAAAATGACATCTTCATTCTGCCCTCAGAATCTCTCATTTTCTCAAGTATTGTAATTCCATCCAAAGCTAGAACCATGGACGCCATCCTCCTTTTCTCTTTTCTGCCCAAAGATAATGGGCTACCAAGTCCTATTCCTTTTGTCCCCCAAATAATTTTGAACCCATACCTTCGTCTCCATCCCATTGCCACCATAGAGCCTTGATTCTGTAGTACCTGGATTCCTGCACTAATCTCTCCCCAATGGCTGCCCTGCGTCCAGCTTTGTTTCTAATCCCATCTTCCTCGCTGTTGACAAGATCATTCATTCCACTTACTTACAATCCTTCAGTGGCTCCCTAAGGTTTTCAGAACAACGTCTAACGTGTTTCAAAGGGCATATGAGCCTTTCCTAGTCAAAGCCCTTCTTCTGTAAGAAATAACAGAAAGTGGTCTGCAGCTACCTTTTAGGACTCAGGCTGCAAATGCTCTTTAACTGCCCAACCTGGACGGGAAAAAGGGCTGCCAAGTCCCAGCTCTTTCACAGGAGGGAGGCCTCACCGTCCCGAAAGAGGTTTGGGAAAGACCAAATGCTGCCACCAGATACGCAGCAGAAGAAAACCATCTTCCTCCATATTCTCAGGTCCCCTGGGGCAAACTAGTTCCAGGCACAGTCTTGCAAGCCTTCTGGCACCATAGCTTCCCAACCAAAGGCAGTTTTCTAACTATGACGTAAGGCCAACCTGCTAACATGAGCATCTCCATTAGCACGAGCCCCACCGGAGAGTAAAACACAGGATGTTAGTAAAGACGTGATGCTTGGCTGTCCACTCACTGTGGCCAGCTGCAGCCCACGTGGTCAGACAACACTGGCATGCTGGGGAGGGGGGCCATGGGAGTGTTCATCTCCCATACGGACAGGAACACTCCAGACACGGGAACGTATACACCAATCAATACAGGAACTATGCAGAAATCACAGGCTTTTCAAAGGCAAGGCCTGTAAACAGTAGAAAACGATGCATAATAAGGAGACACTATTCTGTGCTTGCTTCAAAATTTCCCTTCTGACTTTTGTGGTCACATCTTCTTTTCATTACACCTGCTTCAGATAGTGGTTTTATTGTATTATCCAGAATACCTAAGTAATCTTTATTTTCTAAATGGAAACATCATTTCCTCTGAAGAGGGTACATGGCTTAATAGGAAGAGATAATTAGTCATACCAATTCCTCTTGTTGAACATGTGCCTACTCTCCATTAAACTTTTAAAAATAATGAGACAAATAAACACTTTTACAGAAACTCATGTGTCTCCATGGAAAAAGGATTGAGGTCATTATTATTTCCCTTGAGGAATGCAGATCAACTATAATTATATGTGACATTTTGAAACAATGCAGTGTTGTTTCAACTAACCATTTCTTGTGCAAATATTTCAGATGGATTAGCTATACCAACATGTTTTATTTCAGCATGTTCATTAAAGACGATTTTTCCTTATTTCTAACAATATTTTCATTAAAATTAGTCCTCATTGGAAACAAAATATACCTTAGCATTAAAATAACCCAGAAATAAGGCCACATATGATTAGGTGCATATATTTATACTCAGCTGATATGGTTTAAGAACACATGTTTTTAAATTCATAACAGGTATTATTAGGCAAAATATTTTCATTCAGGGAAAACATGTGTTTTAATATTATCACTTGCAAATTTAATGCTATATATTATTTAGTATATTCTATATTAGTTACATTTTTAATGGAATTTCAAGTTATCAAAAATATGTAGCATTTTTATTCACCAAGACTGAAAACTAGATAGAAGCTTGTTGCTTCTGAACATGTAGGAGGTTTGTAAAGGTTGCAATATCTGGAATGGTTTAGGGACAGAAGGTAAGGAATATGCAGTGAACAGTCACCCGGCATGCACGGTCCATCAACTAGAATGTATCTAGTTGTATTTTATTTAATTATGCCCTTTTGTGAATTATTTCAAAATAAAATGATCAAATAATTCTTCCATCACTGTAGACATTTTTGTAGTATTTCTGTTTATAAAAACTTTGTCTCTGATCAATTATAAATTGTCCCTTTCCTTCTTCACATTCCTCTGTTGAATCCGTAACTCAATTCTGTCATTTCCCTAAACTGCATTGTAAATAAATTAGAAAACACACATCTGCTCAAACTGGCGGCTCCATTTTAATTGGCTCAACGGTCCAGAGCAGCTGCAGCCGCAGCTCCAGGAGGGCTCGCGGTAACTTTTGCTCATGGCCTTTACTCACACGAGCTTTCTACAGACACAGTCACCAGAAACCACATGTGACTCTGAAGGTTGGGGAAAGCTCAATGACTAATAGTAAGAAAAAAAAAAAAAAAAGAAAAAGTTTACTGCTTTTCAGGGTTTAAAAGCATGAAAACACAGTGAGGTGGATCTCATACTTCTGTTTGAGAATCATGAAGATCGTGTACAGAAAGGCACATGAACTTGTTTTTCATGTTAAATAAGCCAGGTAATGTAGAAATTTCACTTTATTTCAAAGGATGGTGTTATGGCCCAAAATGTGTCCCTTAAAGATGTGTAAGTTGAAGCCCTAAACGCCCAATTTGACTGTCTTTGGAGATGGGCCTTTAAGGAGGTAATTAAGGTTAAATGAGGTCATAAGGGTGCATCCCTGAGTCGAAAGGGCTGACTGATGTCCATACAAGAAGAGGAAGAGCCACCATAATTCTCTCTCCAGGCAGGTGCACAGAGAAAAGGCCACATAAAGACACGGGGAGAAGGCAGCATCCATAAGCTGAGGAGAGAGATCTGACCAGAAACCAACCCTGCCGGCACCTTGACTATGAACTTCCAGCCTCCACAACTGTGAGAAAATAAATGTCTGTTGTTTAAGCCCCTCAGTCAATGGTATTCTGTTATGGCAGCCTGAGCAGACTAAGGTGGGTTGTTATCTGATTACTCTGGAGAAGAGTGTTAATGCTTTCTACCAGCCAGTCCTATCACAGAAAGCACTGGTTTTTAATAGCACAGGTTTTAAACTTTGAGCAAATGATCTTTACCAGGGTCATAAAAATAAAATTTTCCACTGTTCTTAGTGGCTTTCACACTTTTTGACTGTGATCCACAATATTCTTAGTATTTATATATATGTATGTATGTATATAACACATAGAGTATTTATAATATGTGTAGGTGTCTTTCACAAAACTTTTCCTATCTAACTGTAGAAGATATGTTCTGTTCAATTCTATTTTATTTACAAAATAAATGCTTGTCAGAATCAGGCCCATAAATACAGAGAACAAACTGGGGGTTGCCAGAGGGAAGGAGGGCAAGGAGATGGGCATAATGGGTGAAGGGGAGAGGGAGGTACAGGCTTCCAGCTATGAAATGAGTAAGTCCACAGGGATAAAAGGTACACTATAGGGAATCTAGTCAATAATATTGTAGCAGCGTTGTATGGTGGCAAAGAGTAGCTACACTTGTATAGAAATGTTAAGTCACTATGCTATATACCCGAATCTAACATAACATTGCGTGCAACTATACACAAATTTTAAAAATTAAAGAAATAAACACCTGTGTATGTTTTAAAAATCCATTTAAAAGCCAGTTTATAGGTAGATGTTTGAGTTTTCTTTTTAGCTATGTTATCCAAAACCTTTCCTTGTTACAATTTTCTTTCTTCCCTTAGCATTTCAAGATCCTTAAAAGTACACCAAAGTTAAAACAATTACAATATTCTCTCTCTCTCTCTCCTCTCTCTCTCTCTCTCACACACACACACACACACACACACACACACACACACGAGTCTAACTAAGATGGAGGTGAATCATTTGGGGTCCTGTTCAAGCAGAACTTTTCACATGATTTAAACCAGACTATTAAGCCCATTGTCTTGCTGATTTGTTTATAATAAAAGATTTTGGTTTTATGGTACAACTAAGATATAGATTAATGCATACAGACTATGTGAATTCCTAATTGAGAAATATGGTACCCGTGAAGGCAAGGGCTGGACAATTCACGTTCTAATTACTAAGGCACCTCGGATACTGATAAATTCTATGACTGGATGAGTTTCAAAGAAAGTATTTATTTGTAGAGAGAAGCTAATTTTATCATTTCCTATCTTATTCTATTTCTTTTGGGTTTATGTTTAAAGAACCATGCTTGCTGTGTCAAAGATATTGACACCGGTGTCCCCTGGCATATGAACACCACCAGATAATGAAATGGAGGGATAATTAGGGGAAGACAATAGGTATAAATAGTGCAGATTTGTTCTCTGAAAAAATTGGTAAAGTTGGCTAACACCAAGAAACCAAAAATACAGAATTCATCATAAAACACTAATCGTCACACTTAACTGATAATACTTCTGGGCCTGTAAATATGAAATCCAAATGTAATTTCCAAAGTATAAAATTTCAAGAACAAGACTGAAATTTTAAACTTTCCAAAACGTCATGGGTCAAAATTCTAATGTTCATTTCTATATGTATAGTTATATAAAATGGGTAAAACAGTATGTTTTTGAACAACTGAAATCTGTACCTAGGGAACTTGGCCATAACGCATACAGCTTTGGGCACATATGTATACATACTTATGTGTACACGCATACATGTATAGGGACATAAGAATGAAGGAAATAATTCAATATAGTAAAAAAAATTCAATGTTATATGATCCATTCACTTTTCCATGTTTGACATTTTGACATAAGTATTTTCTTTTTTCTTTTTTTTTTTTTTTTAAAGATTTTTTATTTATTTATTCGACAGAGATAGAGACAGCCAAGCGAGAGAGGGAACACAAGCAGGGGGAGTGGGAGAAGAAGAAGCAGGCTCATAGCGGAGGAGCCTGATGTGGGGCTCGATCCCATAATGCTGGGATCACGCCCTGAGCTGAAGGCAGACGCTTAACCACTGTGCCACCCAGGCGCCCCTGACATAAGTATTTTCTATTGTATTTCTCTTTATGGAATAACATTTACCTTGTGCCCTTAAGGGAAAAAAAAAAAAAAGAAATGAAACAGAAGAAAAAGAAAGAAGAAATAGGAAACTATTTTAAATTACATCTGTTTTCATTATAAATTAGCCTCAGCACCTACTACATAGGGATGTTTAGCAAGTATCTGTTAACTGAATTACACTTAACATATAGTAAATTCACACCAAACATAAATATTAAAAATCTTAACATGTATTTTAAAAAATAAATGTCAGAAAGATGAAAAATAACTTTTACTGAATTAGCTAAATAGGAGTGTTTTTTGCACACTCCTTATTCTTACCTCTTCCTTTGTCTTTTTTGATATCACTCGGAGCCAGTCTCCAATCATACTCAGGACAGCAGCAAAGTAAGCAAGCCCTACAAGGATCCAAAACCACACGACAGGCTTATAGAAGTCGAGATATTCAATATCGGATCCACCTGGATAGGAAAATAAAGCAGAACAAAATAACTTCATATTCATAGGAAAGTGAACCATATGGATATTTGCTATTATATCAACTGAATTGTGGCTTACACAACAGAAATCTTGTCAATTGATCCACATTATTTTCTTCATATGGGATTCTTTCCTGTCCTTACCTATTTTTCAAGGACCAGTCATTAGGTTCTTTTTTTTTTTTTTTCAAGTTTTTATTTTAATTCCAGTTAGTTAACATCCAAGTGTTATATTCAGTCAACTAGGTTCTTCTTAATGAGACCTTTCATTATATCTCCAGGTCATAACAATTTTTCTTTGCTCTATGTTTCTTTTTTGTTTATTATAATCTGCCTCAACTAGTCTAGTGCTTAAGTATTCCACGTGTACTAGTTTTTCTTTACACCTCTACTATAACAAGTAGAAGACAGAAATGACACTTTTTTGGGTATGCATTTAACTTAACACATTTACATTACTGCCAATCAATTCATGCTACCCAATCAATTAAAAGTCGACCGGACAGAAAGTGGTTCTTATTCTAAAATCACCAATACAATGGACTGATAACGAATGCCTGAGACAATGCCTTGGTGGGCTAATCGAACAAACAGTAATTTGCAGATGATGCTGCCATTCATTATTCTCTGACTTTTCAGAGGAATTCCCACGTATGTCACATATTTAAATCCTTGGCTCTCAAGAAAAAATTAGCAAAGGAGCTCTTCTGCTTTACTCTAACATTTGTTGCTTCTCCATCCATTTGATACAGAAACTTCACATATGAGAATCTGAATACATTTCAACACATCCCTTCTTCAGCACATATTAATGGGGCACTTAGTAATTCCCACACACTGCAACAGTCACTTCTCTTTGGAAGAGAGAGAGAAACAAGTCTCTCTCTTGAGAAATTCATAATTTACCCGAAGAAAGCCTCACACAGACAATTATTCATAATGGGGTAGATCAAGTGACAGCAAAAAAAGAATTTAAAAAAGTGCTTATGAGAGGACATGGAAAAAAAGATTTTTTTTTACTTCTGGAAGGTGGAAAGTGAGAAGAGAGAAAGGGGGTCTTCAGTAATGAAGATCAAAACAGAGAAAAATTCAGTATAAAAATATACGACATATTCACAGGGCTTTTGGTAGCTAAGGCTACATATGGATGCAGGCCAGGGTGTAGATGGGTAGAAGAGAGGAATCTAGAAAAAAGGAGTTGTGTCGGGTTGTAAAAACTTGCTCCTGACACAATGGGACATAGGTGAAGTTTACAGGTGATAAGTCTTCTGCTCATGTTTGACCCTATGCATGGAAAGATCCAGCAGCAGAGAAGAAAGGTTGACACTTAAGTCCCATGAGAAACTTTTGTTCTGAACTAGCCAAGAGTTTATTGTGCCTGCGTTAGAGCTGGAATGGAAAGAAAAGCCAGTAGAGGTAGCATCATCAAGGAAGGGCTCTAGGATGGCCAGCGGCCCTCTGTTGGGAGATGGTACCAGCAACTGAACAGGAAACACAGGGGAAGGAACAGGGAATTAAAAAAAAAAAAAAAAAAAGGAGGACTGGCTGGCTCAGTCAGAAGTACACTGACTCTTGATCTCGGGTTATGAGTTCGAGCCCCACTTTGGGTGCAGAGATTAATAAATAAAATAAACCTTAAAAAAAGTAACTCAAACTGGTACATGGTCAGTTTGAAGTGCTTGAGATACCAACAGGGGGAGGAACGGAGCAGGATCCTTAAATACAGATCTAACGCGTAACAGGGCAGAGCAGGAGAGAAGGGTTGTAGTAAGAATGACACAGACACGGGATGCTGAGAGGGGTCACGGATGTACTCAACTCACAAAAAATCCAATCCGTACATTCGGAAGAACTGCTAATAAATAGCAAGTATACATTAAAGTCAGACCTAAAATACTAAATGTAACATGACTATTAATTAGACTTTGAGTTGCCCACAATGACATTTTCAAATATCAAAGGATCAGAGTAAAAAGAGAACATTTTTCTATCAGGCAAGTAATAGGAATAGATACAGGTTCAGCTTGCTTTTGGGACAAAAAATAATTTTAAAAACACAGTTTCCGAAGTAAATAATGTTACTTTCAAAATACTGTAGAAATTTTACCTTGTATAGAATTTTTAAAACTATCATTTCTGGGAAGGATTGTGGAGGCCAAATGCATCTCGTGATGGTTAAGACTTGGCCCAGGGGGGAAAGCAGCTCTACAAATTCACAGAAGTGACTTAAGAAGTGTGTGTGGAAACTTGTTACATGATAGGCTCACTAGTGAATTCCATTTTTCAAATGTTTCCATTTCAATGAAACCAAAATGACATTTTTTTCCAAGTACTTTCTCTTTCAAAACCAGAAAATCTTCATCCAAATAGTTGTGACTCACTTAACACATAAATTCACCAACATGTTGATTTTAAAAGTTAGTTCATACGAGATGACTTTTTTAAGTCTTCTTTCTTATAAACAGGATGTCACAGTTTTAAAAGAGTAAATTAGCTTAATCACCAAAAGGTCTATATTTGGGTAAAATGTTCATGCCACAAGTTTCAGTGGATTCTAAGCCTGAGCGTGGGGGTGGGGAATGTTTCCCATTCTGCACTGCCGCTCTTAGGGTAAAATAACAGCCGTCAAAGGATTTGGGAAAAACTAATGTGCACAGCAATGTTGTCCAACAACTCACAAGTCCTATTCACTTTCTGATAGCCAAGATTTATGGAATTAATTTCTACCTCATTTCATCCACTTGATCCAAGAATCCAAATTAAAATATCTCTTATATTAAGATAACTCACTTAAAAGGAGCTGTTAGTCTTATTTTTAAATCTGAAAATGTCAACAAAAATCTTTTTGGCAGTTGTAAGCATCAATTTTAGTCTAGCTAAATTTGGGAAATCTGACCATGGGTGGGTCTCTCGCTGATTAAGAACCTAGGGTAATTCCTCTGTCCTGATTCACTGCCTGTGCGCCCGCCCCCATCTCCACTCGGCTACTCTATCATTTTCCTCTCCTTCCACAGACTCCTGAGATGCAGCCCGCAGGATGCTATGACCCACTTTCCCCTCCTAGGTTCCTCACCTGGTTGGCAGGATCAGTCACCTCACGGCTGTTTCTTGCTACTAAAAATAAGCACCAAGTCCTTTCCATTTTCAGACCTTTCTAGCTAATCCTTATAGGGGAGCAGACCGGTGGTAAAAAAAAAATAGCAAAGAGGGGTGGAGGTACAAAGGTTTCAGGAATCTTACAAACTATTCCAAATAGTAGTTAAAACAAATCCCTTCCCGCCATTTTTCTCTGGATTTCTCCTTAGTGCTTAAATAAGGAGATCAGCCAGAATCTAATTTGATCTAGCAGATTAAACTTCTAAAAATAAAGCTCAGGAAAGGTTTATTATTATTATTATTACTATTATTATCACTTACGGCATTATTGCTAGGAACCCATTTTAGCAATAGTGGGTTTCCTAAACAGTTGCTTGGAACAATCCCTCTATCTAGCATTAACGAAGCCATCTCCTACCTGGCCCCAAAGAATCACTATTTAGGGGGCAGAACAACCCATGAGGCTATAGCAGGCACATACAGGTTTTTTTGGTTTTTTTGGTTTTTTTTTTTTCTTTTTTAAGATTTTATTTATTTGACAGAGAAAGAGACAGCCAGCGAGAGAGGGAAGACAAGCAGGGGGAGTGGGAGAGGAAGAAGCAGGCTCCCAGTGGAGGAGCCTGATGTGGGGCTCGATCCCAGAACGCCGGGATCACTCCCTGAGCCAAAGGCAGACACTTAACGACTGCACCACCCAGGCACCCCACATACAAGTTTTTTAAACAAAGGTCCTGCCAGTCTATGCTCATTTCAGCTGATTTCCAAAATATTCAAAATCTGACTGAGAGAGAAGAGTGAAAAGTAAGACTTCCTGATTGCCCACCTAAATGAAATCATTCCATCCCAAAGCCCTGGGGGGCAAGCGTTGAGGGGAGTTGTATTGCCACTCCTCACATTTCCATTGACAGGCCGCTCACTGTAGATTTAAGCCACATCTCCGGCTGCCTTTATCAGTAACTAAGCTGGTAACTCAATTGCCATCCCTCTCATAGTCTGTTCAGAACTCAGGAGTAAAAGACCGTTTTTGTATTGGCTCCTAGAAATCCCAACAGTAAGTAGCTCCGCTTACCATGGAGAAGTCACAGTCTCAGTAGGTAAAGGAACATGTGTGCGGCCACACAGGAAAGGAGGCAGCAGGCTAGAATTCAAACCCAGGGCTCCCTGGCTCCAAAACACAGGCTTTTTCCTCATTGACCAGGTTGTCCACACCCCCAAGATCTCGGCTGCTGTCCTTCCTATCATTTATCCACCAGCCCTTTGTGTCCATACTGCCTGGCAGACCCTTAGCGAGGGCCAGGAACACTAAGTCAGACAAGGTGTGCCTGTTCCCCTCCATCCCCTCAACAGTTATACCTAGAAACCAGGTGGGTCTGAAGGTAAGTACTATTGGATAAGGGACAGATGGGGCTAGGTAGGGAGAGATAGGTAGGGGGCCATGGGATCAGGCTCACAAAAATTCAAAATGTGGGAGATGAAAGGAAACCAGAGATAAAGGAACAAACCAGACCGTCATGTCCTAGGCGTCAGAGGTGAGGTCTTGTTATAACAGCTACCTGTGACCAACCAAGAATTACCGGACCCCAAAAAGGGAGTAAGCCATTGAAGGTGTTATCACTAGTCCTTGGTCAATGGTGATATCAATAGAGATGTGAAACAGATTTAAGCTCCCTGGCTAGCTTTCTATAAAAGACCATCCCTAAAAGCCCTTGGTGGCAACGCTGTCGGGCCCCTCTCACTCCTGAGAACTTTTTCTCTGTATCCTTGCTTAATAAACTTCCTTTGCTTTACTCACTCTCTCTGGTCCACAAGACTCATTCTTCATCGACTCCGTGAGACAAGAACCTAGCTTTCCCACATCATTTTGGTGCCGAAACCCAGGATCACTCCCATCGAAGGGTCAGTAAAAGCGGACTCGTCTTCTTTCCTGGGAGAAGTCTCTTCCTTATATGACCCCTTTTAACAAACAACAAAACCAGGCACCTGTTGGCCAGTTAAAGGCCAATAGCGCAGCTGTTGGTTTTAAGTCTCAGGTGATAGGCTTCGGGAGACAGGTTTGGTGAATTCCCCTTTCTCAAAAGAAGGGAATGTTGGCCTAACCCTACCCTGCTCTGCTTTTTGTTCATTGGCTTTTCTTAAATGGCTTTCTCTCGCCTCAGGGACTTTGCCTCAAGTCCTTCCAATCTCGGATGATCGGTATGCCCTTTTAATCAGGGATTCATTTCAGGAAGAGTGTTGCCTAAGTAGATGTAAGACTTTTTTCATTTAAAAGTGTCTTTTGTGAGAACTTGGTTCAGGATGGACAGGAAAAGTGCCCAAGGGGTAAGGAGAGAAAGCTTAATTGAAATTAGCTTATAATAGGCCGGACTCTTAAGGCACCAGGGGGCTAGGAATGCAAGTGAATTTACATGACCAAACAGGGAGGGCTCAATCCAGAGAGCTCCAAAGAATGAGGTCATTACAAAGATTCCCTACTCTGTTTAAGGTTCACCAGGAGCGCCTGTTAAGGACTGGCAATCCAGAGCTCTGAACCTGCCCTTTGGTTACCATGCGTGATCTTGGGGTCTCCGAGACGCGTAAAAGGATAGAGATCCTGCTCTGGGGGTCACATCCTGGGGAAGCCTAATCCAGAAGCAGCACATGCCTCCCACTAAGAGACCCTAGCTGTTTCGTTCACATTCTTAGCCTTCTAAAAATAATATCGAAGTTTGATTTCTGGTGGGGGCGGAGGTGGGGGGGGTAATCCAGAGGAGAAAAGGAGGGTCAGGTGACAGAGGGGGTAAGAGTGGCTACTCCTGCCGGCCTGAGCCCTACTCAACCCAAGATGCTAGGCCACTCTTTCACCTTGGGTAGGAAACCATGGGACGCCTTGGTTTACAAGGGAGAGCTGGTATGTAGGGATGGCTTCATTGTCACCTCCCCGTAGCACGTACAGGGTAACTCCTACCGGGATCACAAGATGGGAAACAAACCATCCTCCGAGGGGACTTCTTGGGATTGGGTAGTGCAAAATTGGGTAATTTCCCCTCATAAAACTTTTCTAGTGTTTTCTATAGGTTGAACACGGCGGGTTCTTCAAGGCAAGGTAAAATAAGGCATGGCCACAGTGGGATCTATCAGATCTCTTCTGCAGGAAACAGGGTGAATAGACGGAGGTACCCTAGGTCCACCCAGGCTTTCAGGGCTCTCAATCAGGACCCAGACCTAAAGGCCTCTTGCAGAACGTGTTTGGTGGTAACCAGACCAGTAAGCTCCCTTCTGACATACTAGATAATTGTCTAAATAGGCCTCTTCCAAATAAACATAGGTTGCTGGAGGAAACACAGGCCCTCCGTAGCAAAGGGGACACTGACTCTCACTCTCTCTCTCACTGTTCCTCCTGACAGATGTGGGGCCTTCTCCCTCACTCATTTCCCAGGTTAATGGCTATAAGTGGAGCCAACTGTGGTTAGTCTACCTCAGGACGGGGACTTTAAGGAATATTCCAAAGCAGCTGACCAAACTCCCTTTGTTTTGGGGAAATTGTGTGTCTTCTCTGGCCTGACATGGACTGCCTATTCCCCCTTGTTGGTAGAAAAACATGGCGTATACTCATCTGTCCAAGTGGATGAGCTTCAGAACTGGGAACCCTTTTTCTCTGCCTTCTGGCTGCACTTGGCCTTTCCTGTCTACCCCTCCTCTCCACCTGTTTCTGCACCACCTTGGGTGTGATCTGCATACACTGCTAACGTCAGATTTCCCCACCAGGGTCTCAGGTAAAATTGACAATGGGGAACAAACTGACTGACTTTTAAAAATGGGCCCAGGTGGAACATAACTTGGTATTTAAACTAATTTAAGTTTGTTGGTTTAATTAAAATAGACATGTCTTTAAAGTTATCAACATTAAATATGAAACTTCTATTCCACCAAAATCTATTGAAGGCCAAATAAGTTCATGTTGTCTCTGCTGCAATTTGTTGCAAAAAGATGACTTAAAATGATGCTTATTTGTCTGTCTCAAAGTTATGGGTAATTGTTAAGGTAGCTTTCAAAGTCTTTAGTAACCTGAAACTTTGAAAGTTTTGTTAGGATGACAAAGGGATTAAATTCATTGAACATCTAGGTCTTTCTCAAATAGGATATGGTACTAAATCATTGCTTACTGGAGTACGTTTGTGCTTTTGACTACTTATTGCTAAGAAACTAAGGATGTTTAAGTCTGTGGGTAAACATGCGTTGTGCGTAACTGATTCACAGATTTGCCATCTAAAGGTTTGGTGTGTCAGTTCACAACCGGTTACTACTTAGTTTTCACTGAAGACTAAGGTTTCTAAGAATGCAAAATCTGCTAAATGTAATTAAGGCTGATGGAAATAAGGGAAATAACTCTGTACGTAGAAAAGTAGGAGATGTGTAAGAAAGATATAAGGAATGGGAATAAATTTTGTTGAAGGTAAAAGAAGGTAATTTTGTCCTAAATGAGACTGTTTGGAGAGAAATGGCTTGGGACAAAATCTGAATGCAAAGGAAAGTTGTAGAAGGTTTGTGAAGGGTAACTTTTGGAAAGGAATTTTAAATATGGTCAGGATGGAATAAGACTGAAATAAATGGATTTTAAAGTACACTCGTATAAGATTAAAAGTCTGCTTTCTCTCAGTTCAAAAGACGGTTTTCTTGAATTAATTTATCTGCTCTTAAAAAAATAAACAGTTGTTTTCTCTTTGCCTGTCCAGAAAAACCAGTTTCTATGTTTTGCCTTTATCAGGTTTTTGAGGATCCCTAATCCTGTTTAAGCATGTATTTTAAAACTTTCTAAGGTTTTAACAACTTTTCCAAGATGTAAATTGTACATGAGGTCTCTTTAACTCATTAGGCCTTTCATTTGATATGTTAAGTTACCCCAGAAGTAACTTATGTTTAGCTTATTTGTTAAATAATAAGCCTTAGGTTATGTTGTTCCAGTAAATGCTATAACTATTCTAGAGATGATACGCAACTCTTAAAGTTTCAATATGTTTTAATCTTTTACCGTATCCACTCTGATTTCTTGTCATTTATAATTGTTCTTACGCTCCTGCAAAAAGAGGTCCATCTTCAAGGAGATTCATATAAAGGATTTTTAGGACAAAGACAGGTATTCGATATCTTTAAGATTAAAACAGAAATGGGTAAGAATTTCTAGAACTAAGGCTGAATTCAAACTGAACAAGAATTAGTAACATGGGACTAAATGAACTAGAAGCTGATTATAGTTTTGTGACTTTTTTTTGGAACACTGCTGGTTCTCTAATGTTTGCTTTCCCAGATTAAGGAAACTTTCTCTCAAGATATCTATGATTTACAAAAGTGTGATAAAGTACTCATGCGCAAACAAAAGCATTAAAGCATTTAACATTTCTCTCTACCTAAACCCTCTGAAATTCTAAAGGTCTCAATAAGCTTTCTTCCATAACATATTCATTTGCGTAAGTCAATAAGAATCTGTTCTCCTTGTAACAGGACACCATTGGAAACATTGGTTATTTTACCAAGGCTTTGACTGGAATGTCAGATTTGAGACAGACATACATAGACTCAGATATGACCAAACAGTTCTAAGGAACTAAGATTGACTTTATGAAACCTGGAGCTATAAAGTCCCTTGGAAATGTTGGCCTGATACCTTGCTTAGGGAGTTCCCGGCAGTCTCACCAGGTGAGTAAAGAATGTCACTTTCTGGCAGGTACAGGAACTCAGGATATACTGGGGACCTCATGAAGAGGAATCTACCCACATCTACAGGGATTGCAGGCATGTCTGATGATAAGCACTTGGCTTGGCTTCTGGCCTGGAGAGGCTACTAAAAGTTCAACCTAGAGATTCCTTATAAAAATTTCAGCAAAGCAGATTCTAAAAGATAACTCTATTTGATCTTTCATTATCCTTGCTGAGCTTATGTAAATAATTAGGCCAAGTTTGTTAAAACTGGACTTGTTTTGTAAACATAGTAGTCCTGATTTGGCTACTTCTGATTAAAAATGAGGTGAGGTCTTGTAATAACAGCTACTCATAACCAACCAAGAATTACTGGACCCCAAAAAGGAAGTAAGCCATTGAAGGTGTTATCACTAGTCCTTGCTCAATGGTGATATCAATAGAGATGTGAAACAGATTTAAGTTCCCTGGCTAGTTTTCTATAAAAGACCATCCCTAAAAGCCCTTGGTGGCAATGCTGTTGGGACCCCTCTCACTCCTGAGAGCTTTTTTTTCTGTATCCTTGCTTAATAAACTTTTATCGCTTTACCACTCTCTTGTCCGCAAGATTCATTCTTCATCAACTCCGTGAGACAAGAACCTAGCTTTCCCGCTTCACTATTTTATCAGGAGCCTCTGCACCTTGCTTCTGCCCTCATTCCAACAGTTTCTAGTGGTTGGCCCCATTCTGCTCCAAAGAACTTGAGTATGCGATGCCCTCTCCCACTTTTAATTTTCTTCCCCTGAGATGCTTCTGAACCACAGAATATTTATAAGGAAAAAAAGAAGAAGATATATTCTGGATTTAAAGAATCCTCTAGCTATTCTGAACTAAAATTATTAATGCCATGCCCCCCTCTGGTTTAAAATATTTGTATTATAGAATATAGATACAGACATAGAACTTTGTTCTAAAGAAAATGGGCATTGATGAGGGAACAGAAGGCAAGCGGAGGACAAAGCAGTGTCAGTTGACACCCCGCAACACTCCCCCCCCCGCATGTACGTGACATTCCTCAGGCACTCTTGGCTGCCCTAAAGGACAAAGAAATAGTTAACCTATAGATACCACAATCCTGCAAGACTTAAATCT
The DNA here is from genome assembly GCF_002007445.2 of Ailuropoda melanoleuca. Taxonomy (NCBI): domain Eukaryota; kingdom Metazoa; phylum Chordata; class Mammalia; order Carnivora; family Ursidae; genus Ailuropoda; species Ailuropoda melanoleuca. The sequence continues at coordinate 90,041,865 of NC_048225.1, forward strand.
CCCTCAGTTTACAAATGTCTTTAGCAGTTTACAAGAACGAAGCATTTCTATCAATAACCTAGCTTCCGGAAGGGAATGTAGATACAATTAAATGTCCTTATAATCTGCAGCCTCCAGGAAGTTCCCAACCATCTTAATGTTAATGCCTTGCTAGAGGGAAAAACAACCTTAACTTGACAATGGCAAGGCCTCTGGTATCCTGTGAATCTTCTTTAACATATGAAACTATTTTCTCAACCTCCCTTTTTCCTCACCTTCCCCAACCCCATGGTATATAACAGCCACCTCTCACAACCCTGGGGCAGCAGCCCTTTCTGCCCACGGGTCCTATCCCTATCACCAATTTTGCACCAAAGATGCCTCAAGAATTCTTTCTTGGTCGTGGGCTCCGGACTCCACCCCACTGAACCTCACCTGTATCCCACAACCTCATCAGGTATCATTTCTTTATATTGGTCTTTAAGTATTTTAGATATCAAATACTGATTTTTTTGTGTTTAGCTTTACTTTTATTAAATAAAACTATCCTGCTTTAATATAAAGGGGGGAACTTATTTTCTGCTTTATTATGCTTTTCTTTGTTATAGTAAAGCAATTTAGCTGAATGAAGAGTTTTCTCAGGGCTTCAAGACCTAAGAGGCTCTTTCGTAATGTTGTAAATTCTGCTTTCTTTCTTACAAATGGAAGGTATGACTTCAGTATTAAACCATAGCTCACCTACAAAACCAAACTTCTCATATGCTATTAAGTCAGGAAAAACAAAAGGCAAAAATATGGTAACTAAACCTCTCTAGCATTTGAACCTGTATTTTTGGGATTTTTAATTTCAGCATTCAAGATGTCCATTTCCTGCTAGGTACTTGGTCTAAATTTAGGGAAACAGCCTTTAGAAGAGCAGGAGTTTCATGGTCACAAAGAAAGATCAACACATTGTCACTCATCCTTTACAAGGGTGGAAACCTATAGTATTTAAGATGTGCATAATTGTCATACCAAGAAATGACTGTTAAGAGTCTCAATATAGAGCCATTTGGAGCATTTTTCATTACACTTAGTAAAATTTACTGCCTGTCTCACTAAGCCACAGCTATGAATCACTTAATGTTTTCCTTCTCATTTTTTTCTGCACGTTTCCACAATGCTTCTATATATCCATTTCTGAATCTGAAAAGTTAAATAATTTCTCGGTTTGTCCCCAGATCCTAGGACTTCTGGGCCATTTGGATCAAATCCCATTTAATTAATCATGCAGACACTATCCATTCTCTTGTGAGTTCTGTGAGAGTCACTGGCTGAATCAGGGGGTGGCCAGACTCCGCGGTGTTTTCCTGTATTATAAAACAGAATGACTACCAGGAAGAGAAGAAAAGTTCCCAGTTGAATTTAATTTTTGCTCCCGGATTTCAAAAGTTCTGTCCCAAAGGAAAAGGAGCTAGAGCAGTGATTATCACTAAGTGCTAAACAGACTATCTAATACACAATATGTGTTGGCTAAATATCTGAATAAACAGAAGAATGATGAATATAATACATCTCCCTGGGAGTCACATAAACCATCCCTTTCTGCTAAAAGCGATTTTTCTGAGACATTGGGGTGGTGGTGGTGGTGGTGACTGTTCTTCAGTAGACCTCACTCCTCATCAGCTACTTTTTTTCTTAACTGCTGAATTCCTGGCAAATTTTTACAGTTATTGATCAGTTCAATAACAGCAAGTTTAAGAACTGGCCGCTGACACAGCTGCAAAAGCTTTAGGCAACATCAGGAACTGTTTTCTAGAGGGTCTCTGCTAGAACTGTTTGGAACCAAAAAACCTGCCATGATTTTCCAACAGAGATTTATATGTTTTCATGATAAAATTCCCCTCCATTAAGCAAGCTCTAAGCACTCCACCGAATGAGTCATGGTTTCAGTTATAAGGAAAAGCAGTAGTTTGGTTACTAAAAACTTCATTTCCGATAATGACTTTGAAAACATAATTCCAAGAAAGCTTAATGCTTAATATGAGATATACAAATATGTTCTTCCCAAGTTAAAAAAAATATATGATGACAAATGATTATACAACTGTGAAAATTAGAAAATTTAGTAAAGGTAAAAGTACCAGAAGAATTTTACTTTGTAAAGTCCTAAATTGTATTTTCTGTATAGAGGGGCAGAAGGCACTAAGCATAAAGCCTGATTAACTCGGTAAGCTTTGGTCGGGGAGGAAGACCTTCCTCTGCCCTATGGGCCTTCTAGCTGGACTTAGAATCAAATTGATGTGAGACAGATTCAACAGAGGAAAATCAAATTTAATAGGTGTGTGGGCAGAGAACCCATACAAATATGAAATTCCAAAGACAGTGAAGCAACATGAAGTTTTATGAGCAAGGAGAGGGGTAGGGGTGTGAGGACACAAAGGGGAGGTAGGCCATTACCAGAAAGGTGAGAGAAGATACTTGGAAAAACAATGGTTGCCCTATTATGCAGGTAAGTTTCTTAGGTAAAAGGGAGACTCTGTTAAGCTCTCTTCCTGGTGTAGACTCTTCTTTCCAATGTATTCAGGCAGCTGTGGGGGAGGTAGACAGCTTTTCCTGCATCTGTTGGGTTTTGATTACTTCTAACTCGGAATAGTCTTTGTACCAAAGTGGCCCATCTTGGGGGCAGCCTGCCCTTGTCCCCTACACCTTCAATAACTACCTGTGAGATATGGAAAATTTTCATCATTCCACTAAATATACTGAATTTTGATGATCCAAATTCCGAGAAGATATATTTGGATGGCTAAATAAATTTATGCTCTGATGGAAAATATATTTTCATAAGATCAACCATGAGGATTTCTTAGAACATCTAAATTTTTGGCTAAAATTTTTGGTTTTTATTAGAAGAATAGGTAATGGGAGGACACTGCTTTGTGAAATTATAAATTTTTATCCAGCTTTCACTCATTCAAATGATGCCTTATGAACAAACCTGGTTAATGGAAAGGGGTGTTTTTTGAGGACTTTTTTAGGCAGCTTCTAAACAAAATGTGGAAATGTTTTTCTTGGCTTGCATGACCCACTCCTACCCTAAGAGCGTATATTAAGGAGATACTAGCCTTGGAAAAGAATTTTATTTTATTTTATTTATTTTTTTTTTAAAGATTTTATTTATTTATTCGACAGAGATAGAGACAGCCAGCGAGAGAGGGTACACAAGCAGGGGGAGTGGGAGAGGAAGAAGCAGGCTCATAGCAGAGGAGCCTGATGTGGGGCTCGAACCCATAACGCCGGGATCACGCCCTGAGCCGAAGGCAGACGCTTAACCGCTGTGCCACCCAGGCGCCCCATGGAAAAGAATTTTAAATTGCATTAAATTCGGTAATTATTTGACTTCTCCCCAAATTTGAAGACTCACCATTAAAAAAAAAAAATCATGGACTTGGAAGACCAGTCATAGATGCAAGGCTGAATAAATAGAATTCAACCTGTCACACATTTCCACATAATTAATATCACTGCTTAGGTTTTAATGAAGGGCTGATTTAGCTTTCGGTCTACAAGGTAAGCGTGACTTAACAACTTACCACCAGACTTCTCATCAAATGAAAAACAAAATGGTAAAAGTTAAGACACAGAACACAGGAAATTAATTTAATTCTCAAGTATATTTTTTACCATTAACTTTAACTTATCTGTGTACTTTGACTATAAATTACAGGCACTGCTAAAATCAAGTAAATGGACACTTTGCTAAATAATTGACTTTGTCTCTTCTCACCTTTTAGGAAGGGTTACTGTGTGCAAGCACTAGTCTTAGTAATAGGGGTCTGTTCATTTATGTGTAAAGTAAGTGTGGGAGTACCCTGTGGCCTCCTGGGTCCTTTTTAGTTCTAGAACATCGAGAGCTAGTGAAAGAACAAAAAAGTTCCACTAAAACACCTTCCTTGCATAAATATAAATATAAAATTAAAATTTTCCAGGTCTTTTCTTGCAGAAAAACTACTAAATGCTAAATTCCTACTTTCAGTCACATACACAATGAGACCGGAACACTGTCTGTCTTTACTAGTGATTTGTAAATGCTTTTTTTTTTTTTTTTTTTTTAAAATTTTTTTTTTTTTTTTTNATTTATTTATTTGACAGAGATAGAGACAGCCAGAGAGAGAGGGAACACAAGCAGGGGGAGTGGGAGAGGAAGAAGCAGGCTCATAGCAGAAGAGCCTGACGTGGGGCTCGATCCCATAACGCCGGGATCACGCCCTGAGCCGAAGGCAGACGCTTAACTGCTGTGCCACCCAGGCGCCCCTGTAAATGCTTTTGATTCAATATCACAACAGAGAAAAGGTTTTGCCCACACAAATTTAAATGCGTGTTTATTTATGAATTAGAAATCTATTATGCTTGGGGCGCATGGGTGGCTCAGACTCTTGATAGCTGCTCAGCTCATGATCTCATGGTCATGAAATCGAGCCCGTTAGGCTCTTTGCTGAGTGTGGAGCCTGCTTAAGATTCTCTAAGATTCTCTCTTTGCATCTCCCTCTGCCCCTCCTTCCCGCTCATTCTCTCTCTCTCTCTTTCAATTTAAAACAAAAATCTATTATGCTCTTATATGTAGTATCATGAACACTATGACATATAAAGAGGAAAAAGTAAGGAATGAGGCTTAAAAGTACATGGAAACAGGAGTTGTCGTGTTTGCCTCCCATGGCAGAAAATATATCTGGCATGGATTTTCTTGCTTATACACTAGAGATGAACTGTTTCAGAGTTCTGGTCTAAAACACCACATCTTTCTTTGTTGCTTTTGAAATACTTCTAATAATCACACCAAGATGACAACTTGTATCCTATTTATACAGCCCTTGCCAAATTTTACTTATTTTCCTTTAGTAACATCAGTTTGAAGAGTATATTCTTTAATTGGTCTTCAAAAGAGTTCAATACCACAAGGTGATTGAATCTTCATCCTATTCAGAGAAGGGTTGGCAGGTGTGAGAAGGGCATCAGATGGTGAGTGTGCGTTACAGGTGTATCTTTGTGTTCTTGTGAAATTTACAGCTCAAGAGAGGCGAGAAGATTCAAGTTGGAGCAATGCCTCCTGCTTTTCCTTGGCGAAAATACCAAAATTAAGTGAGAATACTATCGGTAGTGACATGGGACTTCAAAGGGGTATGTTCTACAGAGTAAACAACTGGTATTTCCCTGATGGGAGACTTGCCTTTGCTCAACGGCTGACTTTTGCTGCACAGCCACAAGGTACCCAGAAGCAAAAACTATGTGTACTCTATTGAATTAAGTGAGGCAATTCTTTTCCCAGATCCTTAAAAAAAGAACTCAAGATTTTTGTTTTTCCAAAGACTCTTGCAAAGAGTATACTTTTCCTACCAGCCTTTGCCGCATCTGCCTTATCCACACACTCCTTCCAAAACCCCTCCCTGGGCACAAGGACCTGGTATGGAAGGACTCTTCTCTAATTTATCTTTCTCGGCATTTGTCACTTTAATCCCATCACATTCCTTTGCTAATTTTTAGCAAGGCATATTTCTAGTGCCTTTTATTACTTCCTCTGCAAAATAAAAATAAAATCACAGTAATGGATTTAGCAAGGTGTGCAAAAGAATAAAATCCTAGTAATAATAAAGAATTTTATTAGATGACAATGTCACACAAATATCGTTTTGTGACCACGTTCCCCTGTGGTGCTCTGCCACGACTCTGAAATCGGGGTCCCCACTCATACACACAAAACGTTCTCACTGAACTGCACTTTTAACAGAGTGGCTATGAAGAGACCCACTTGATCTAGCCAGTTTCAAAGTGTTGATCTCTTAAGGTTTGTTTCAAAAAAGAAAGGATGGGGTGCCTGGGTGGCTCAGTTGGTTGAGGCTCCAACCCTTGATTTTGGCTCAGGTCATGATCTGAGGGTCATGAGGGGTTGTGAGATGGAGCCCCTCCCAGGGAGTCTGCCTGAGATTCTCTCTCTCCCTCTCCCTCTGTCCATCCCCCCAACTTGTGCACGTGCTCACTCTCTCCCTCTCTCTAAATAAATAAATAAAATCTTTTTTTAAAAAGTATTTTTTTCATCTTCTATGAAACCACAAAGTAAAAATATTTGTTCTTTTTTTTTTTAAGCCATTTTATACTGTGGCCACAAATACAACATTATTTTAGGATTCCACCCACTTTTTTTTTTTTAATTTATAATCTTTGTGTTTTTTTTTTTTTTTTTTACGATACCAGGACACATACTGGACTGACAGAATTTGTTAATTTCTTAAAATAACAGGTGCACTGTATTGTATTACTGAAATCTGGTAGGAGTAGAACTTAAATGTTCTTACCACTGCCCACTCCCTCAAGAGATAAATATGTGAAGGGATGGATATGTTAATGTGTTAATTAACTAGACAGTGGGAATCCTTTTATATTGTTTACTTATATCAAATCACCATGGTGTATGCTTTTAATATCTTATAATTTTATTTTCAATTACATCTCAACAAAGCTGAAAAATAAATAAGCAAATAAAATGTTGCATTACTGTTAAAAATTAAAAATTAAAATAACATGCAATGCAAGGCTGTTGGCCTCAGACTCCTCACCAAATACCCATATTCCACAGCTGCTATAAGACCTTATTAATGATATTTATAAAGTGGTGCAAGAGGCCAAGGTTAACATATCAACAAGTCTAAATCTTGTTATCATCTCATTGTGTCTTACTTTCTCCTACATTAATGCACTTTCCACTTCTACTTAAGCCAATCATATACCTTCACAGGTAGAAAAATGGGTGTTTTAGAGCAGAAGTTTGTCTTCTTATAAAGAGCTACAAATAAAGAGCGGTTCCAAGATGGCGGAGGAGCAGGAGCCCTAAAGTTCATCTGGTCCCAGGAATTATGCTAGAGAGCTACCAAACCATTCTGAATACCTATGAACTCAACTGGAGAATGAAGAAAAGAGTAGCAGAAACTCTATAAACAGAAAAGCGACTACTTTCTGCAAGAAGGAGAAAAGATGGCGGAGGAGTAGGGGACCGCTTTCTCAGCTGGTCCCCTGAGTAGAGCTGGATAGGTACCAGACCATCCTGAAAACCCACAGAATCAGCCTGAGACACAGGAAGATACATCTGGATCTCTACAAATGAACATCTCCAGCGCTGAATATTGAGGTACGAAGTGGGAAGCCATGAATTCGCGCACAGATATCGGAAGATAAGCGGAAGGGGAAGGGAGCCAATGCGCTTGGGCTCTGGGAAGCAGTGGCCACCTGCACTGGGGAGCGGCCGGACTCGTGGACCAGCACCCATGAGAAGGCAGACTGAGACCCTGAGCCTGGGAACGTGCATGTGGCCAGACTGAAAACCAGAGCTCCTGAGCGTTCACTGAAACCAGACTAAAACCGGGAGCTTGGGACTTCATCAAGATAAAAAGCTTCTGCACAGCCAAGAAAACGGTCAAAAAAACTAAGAGGCAGCCCACAGAATGGGAGAAGATATTTGCAATTGACACTACAGATAAAAGACTAGTATCCAAGATCTACAAAAAACTTCTCAAACTTAATACACGGGAAACAAATAATCAAATCCAAAAATGGGCAGAAGATATGAACAGACACTTTTCCAATGAAGACATACAAATGGCTAACAGACACATGAAAAAATGTTCAACATCATTAGCCATCAGGGAAATTCAAATCAAAACCACATTGAGATACCACCTTACGCCAGTTAGAATGGCAAAAATGGACAAGGCAGGAAACAACAAATGTTGGAGAGGATGTGGAGAAAGGGGATCCCTCTTACCCTGTTGTGGGAATGCAAGTTGGTACAGACACTCTGGAAAACAGTGTGGAGGTCCCTTAAAAAGTTAAAAATAGAGCTACCCTATGACCCAGCAATTGCACTACTGGGTATTTACCCCAAAGATACAGATGTAGTGAAGAGAAGGGCCATATGCACCCCAATGTTCACAGCAGCATTGTCCACAATAGCTAAATCATGGAAGGAGCTGAGATGCCCTTCAACAGATGACTGGATTAAGAAGATGTGGTCCATATATACAATGGAATACTACTCAGCCATCAGAAGGAACGATTACCCAACATTTGCAGCAACATGGATGGGACTGGAGGAGATTATGCTAAGTGAAATAAGTCAAGCAGAGAAAGACAATTATCATATGGTTTCACTCATTTACAGAACATAAGAAGTAGGAAGAAGGAAGGGAAGAAGGAAGGGAGGGGGTAAACAGAAGGGGGAATGAACCATGAGAGACTGTGGATTCTGGGAAACAAACTGAGGTCTTCAGAGGGGAGGGGGGTGGGGGAATGGGATAGGCTGGTGATGGGTATGAAGGAGGGCACATATTGCATGATGCACTGGGTGTTATATGCAAATAATGAATCATGGAACTTTGCATCAAAAACTGGGGACGTTAGGGGTGCCTGGGTGGCTCAGTTGTTAAGCATCTGCCTTTGGCCCAGGGCATGATCCCAGGGTCCTGGGATCAAGCCCCACATCGGGCTCCCTGTTCTACTGGGAGCCTGCTTCTTCCTCTCCCATTCCCCCTGCTTGTGTTCCCTCTCTCGCTGGCTGTCTCTCTCTCTGCCCAATAAATAAAATCTTAAAAAAAAAAATGGGGATATACTGTATGGTGACTAATATAACAAAATAAAAATTATTAAAAAAAAAAAGAGCTACAAATATCTGAGAGTCTTCTCTCTACATTTTGCTAATTAGAGAACTAGAGTATCTCCAGCAGAGTGATGTATCCCCCTTCTGGGCCTCCATCCAGTCCAGAGCTGTGTGCATAGGATTTTTGACCAAAAGCAAAGCTTCCTGTATGAAAACATGCCCATCTTCAAGGGGAATATGGGCTTTGCCAGATTAAACCATAATTAACAAATCAATAGAAACAGATGAACTATCAGCCTTCTCTTGAGATTTTATAGAACTGCGCAAAATATTTTTCTCTGAAACATTTAAGAACTTTGGGACAAGAAAGAACAGTGAACAGCTAGAAAGTATAAAAGCTAAATTAGGCTGGTGAGTTTATCCTGCGAAGTTCAAAGGCACATTCCTACTAGAGTGTTTAGCATGTTTTTCTAATACTTGAAATTGGACCGTTACAGATTAAATGGTCTCCCAAAATTGTATGCTCAAGTCCTAATCCCCAGCACCTCAGAGCATGTGAAGATGTAATTAGTTCATCTGGACTCATACTAGAGTAGAGGGGCTTTTTGTCCAGTATGACTGGTGTCTGTATAAGAAAAGGGAAATCCAGGCACAGCGACAGAGACACAGAGAGAAGGAACGCCATGTGATGTCGTAGCAGGGATGGGAGTAATGAAGCAGGGTGGGCAAGGACGGATGGCCTCCTCTACACGCTGGAAGAGGCAAGGAGAGATTTCACTTAGAGTTTCAGGGGGACCATGTTCCTACTGATCCCTTGATTTTTGAAATTCTGCGAGGCAATAAATCTCTCTTGTTTAAAGCCACCCAGTTTGGGGGCACTTCGCTCATGACAGCAGGCCTGGGAAACTAAGACAGACACTGTGTTGTGCTGTGTTAGAGAAGTCTAACTAAAGGACACGGGTTACGTGAGTAGGGTCAGTGTCAGGAAAAACTTACCTGCAACATAGTCGCCAAATCCAATGGTTGTTAAAGTGATGACCACGAAATAAATGGCGTCTAGGGCACTCCAGCCTTCTATGTGCTTGAATATGATCGCGGGCAAGGCAACAAAGAGTACACAGCCAAACAGTATAAATATGATCGTTGAGATGATGCGAATCTTGGTCTGACTAACATTCCACTTCTAAGGATGAGAGTGAAGAGAGGAGGAGAGAGAGACACTGATTGAGATTTATTGATTATTGGCATAGTTAGTACACTGTTCTCAGAAAATGAGCAGGTGAGGATGTTATTTTTTTCCTTTTTATAATTAATTTTCAATTGTCTTATAAAAATTGGGTATAACACAAAGAACTCAAAACAATCAATGCTAATGATGGTGCTACTTTACTCTTACATAGCTTTACAACAGGCAAAATGCTTTCAAAATAAATTACATTTGCTCTGAGAATACAATTTCAGATGTATATCACTCTTCGTTTACCTGAATTACTTTTGAAATATTTTTATTCTATAGGCATACTACTGATTGTGCGCCAAACATAATCTAGACATACATGAAAATAGACAAAATTGAACCATGGACTAAATAGTTTAATAACTGATAAAATTATTAATTTTATGAAAAATTTCCCCCTCACTCCTGTGTTTTCCTATCATCATCCAACTGATTAAACTGAAATACTAATAGACTTAAAGTCCACAGTGGATTTCCCTGTGAACCAGATGAATTGTCTCTCTGTTCTACGGCCTTAAACTGTACAACTAAATAAATCAAACATGACACGTAGGCAAGGATGAATCTTCAACACTCTTACCCTACAGCTGTCTTTCACCCTCTTCTCTTTTCAAGAATCTCTGCAGTATCCCATATTACATTTGTACATACAGCAGTTTATCTCCAGATCTTCATTTGAGGCTAATCACTGTATATTTTTCATCTGTAACTGGATCTGTCCTATCTGCTATGAAAATTATAGGTCACACCCCCACCATAAAAAAACCATGAGTTTTAGAACTTGAAAATTTCCCAGAGATAAAGATCTATGAAACCATAGAATGGAAAGTGAAAAAAAAAAGTTTCTAGTCTACCATCCTTATCACATATGTGAAATTTAAATGAATTCATGTCTGTAAAGTTCTCACATTATTGTTTAGTACTAAGCATGAAATCATGACCCCTGAATGGATTCACCACAAGGGTATAGGATGCGTTTAAGCACCGACGTACATGCAGCATGGAAAGCATTACCTGGCATCCAGTAAGCACCCCAAAATTTGTTGAATAAAATAAAACAAATGAATAAACAAACAAAGAGCAGAATCAGAACTATAGATACAGAGAACAAACTGAGGGTTACCCAAGGGGAGGGGGAAGGGGGAATGGGGCAAAATGGGTGAAGGGAAGAAGGAGATACAGGCTTCCAGTTATGAAATGAGTAAGTCAAGGGAATAAAAGCACAATGTAGGAAAAACAGTCAATGATATTGTAATAGCAATGCAATGGGGCAAATGTTAACTACACTTGTGGTGAGCATAGCATAATGCATAAACTTGTCAAATCGCTAAGTCTTGTACACCTGAAACTAATGTAACATTGCATGTCAACTATACTCAGATTTAAAAAAAAATTAAGCAAAAAAAATTTGTTGAATGAATGAACAATTCAGCATTACCCTCTTAATTCCCTCTTAATTTATATAAATATAAGATACTTTTAATATCAATATAAGAAAAGAATAATACCCAGAATAGGATGAAACTCGTATTTAAGAATAATCATACCTGCACCATTCCAATTGTAGAAATATCTGAGAATGAACTTGGAACTTAAAAACAAAACATAACTAATGCTAAGAAGTGGAATATAAAGTGAAATGCCAATGCTCGGTAGTCTTATTTCATCAATAGAATTAAATGTAAAATACTTAATTGAAATGTTTGTGAAAAGATGAAAAGATTATTGAAGAGTAAGTAAAATGTATTTGTAATACTGGTGACGGTAGTAACATATCCTTTATAATCCCACCCACTCATGCAACAATTTTCTTGGTAATTTTCTTCAGGAATAGAAGCTTGTAATCATAGTGGTATCATTACTATTTTTCATTTACCATTCTAATAAAAGCATTTTCATTTTACTTATTTTTTTTCTATTGAGTATAATATAGCCATGAACATCTTTGTGTATATTACTTTTGGTTCTACTGAATTACATCCCTTGGATAAGTTTCTATCAATGACATCACTGAATTAAGTTATATGATCACCTTTATCGTGTTTGCTAAATAGGATGTCCTTCACAAATGAACAAGGTACCAAAGCAAATTTTAAATTAGAAAATATTGTCAGCTATTTACTAGCTATGTTAAGCTTTTACTTNGGGGGAGGGAGAGGGAGAGAATCTTAAGCAGATTCTGTTCTGAGGGAGGAACCCAACTAGGGGCTCTATTTTAGGACCCTGCGATCATGACCTGAGCCGAAACCAAGAGTTGGACGCTTAACTGACTGAGCCACCCAGGCGCCTCAAGCTTTTGCTTATTATCTCTTAATTTTTAAAGTGATGTCTCCATTGTCAGTACCATTATTCACGTTATATAAATGACAAAATGGAGATTTCAGGGTAAAATAACTAGCTTAAGAGAATACAGCAAGACAAGACGTCTGGAATTGGAGCTTGGTTTGTCAGATTTCTACTTCATTTCTGCATATTTTTTGGTTTTTCCCATGTATTAATTTACTCATTCAAATTAAGTATGAAAATAACTATGAAGTGAGTTACATGCTAATAAAGGTACATATAAAAGGTTATGGAAAACCCAATAACTTGATTAACTGTACCTGAGACGATAGAAAAGTTTAATTTAAAAAATTAAAAAACACGTGTAGCTAAAATGCTATTATACTTACAATAAACGTATCTTCCACTTTTGCAATTCCTTTTCCAAATATGGTCCCTAGTTGATCACCAACTCCAGCCAACAAAAAACCAAAAAGGGGAATTCCCAGTAAGGCATAGATGATACAGAATATCTTTCCCCCTTCTGTGCGCGGTGAGATATTTCCAAATCCTAAATACCAAAAAAAAAAAAAAAAAATTGTTTTCAGTTGTTTACAAACAAGTAATAGTTTAAAACATATGACCTCGTTAAAAAGAAAACAAAAAAAACTGAAAGAGGGCTTGAGCTATTTCCATTTTGACCTCCAAACCTTCTGCTTGGGTTCTTCTTTCCAGCCTGGGGCTTGGCGCAGGCAGGAGACAGACACTACCTGACTGAAACCATACCGGCGCCAGCAAGACCCTGCCCGTAACTGACTCCAAGACAATGATTGATTGAACTTCCACTGGCTGCCTGCGAAGGCCTACCAGCCTTTGCCCCCACGATTTCCTATGTAAACCTGGAAGTATTATTGGCCTTTTTTTTTAATAATAATATTTTTTATTATATTATGTTAGTCACCATACAGTACATCCCTATTTTTTGATGTAAAGTTCCATGATTCATTACTTGCGTATAACACCCAGTGCACCATGCAATACTGGACTTTTGGAGACGGTCTTTGAGACGCTAGTCTGTTGTCTTCCTGGTGTTGGCCTCACTGAAATAAATTCCTTTCTGGCTTCACCACCACTTGTCTCTCTGCCTTCGGATTTTGTCAGGGGTGAGTGTCTGAGCGCGGTCTGTTTGGGACCCCTGCAGCCAGGTGCTCTCCCCTGTGCCCCAGCTATAAAACCATAGGCCCAAAATGACACCACTTAGGCTGAATCCCCAAACTGGGGATTAACAACTAATCTAATTTCAGTTTCAACTTCACCCAGAAATGTAGTCTCAGTCTTAACCTTAACCAGTCAGGAATTTTCCTATCAGAGGCAAAGTGTCCGCCACATTGGCCCTCTCCATCACCCCCTCCCCCAAAGGAAGATGAGGCTATTTGTCTGAGAAGACCTCCTATTCTTCCCTCTCAGGGAAAGCTACCTTGCCCAGAAAATCCTTTTCTTTTTTTCTTGCCCCCACCCTTGTTCTATAAAATTGTTGCGTGTTGTACAATTCCTCTGAGCTCCCCTCTGCTTGCTAGATGGGATGCTGCCTGATTCATGAATCATTTAATAAAGCCAATTAGATTTTCATATTTACTCAGTTAACTTTTGTTTTTTAACAACCTCAAGGGTAATTCAGAAATTCCCCAGTATTAAAAGATATTAATCACAGATTTCAACTAGATAAGAATCCTTTTAAAATATATTTTAATACACAATACTTTAATAAGCAAACATTCTAATAATCTACAAAATACAGCTAATGTTCCATTTAAAATAGATGATGAAAACCAAGGGGGTAACACAGCAATAAAGCCAATATTTTCATTAAATTTCCTTTTGTCTCTCTATACTGATAATACTGTTTGTTAACTATAGAGCTTTCATTGTCATTTATTGAGAAGAGCACACTGCCTTAATTTAAGAGAATTTAAATATGTTAACGTTATTTAAAGATTAAAGTTTAATAACAACTTTAAAAATCCTGTTTTCATTCAAGCACATACCAAAAAGTAAAAACTAAAACCTTGAAATTATTAAACTTTTTTAAAGTTCTGAGGATTTAGAAGGTATTTTTGCCACCCCAAGATATGTCTCTTTGGCACACTGATTATTTTAAGGCAGTTATTTTTAAGAAACTGAGGATACATGAAAAACTTTGAAAACCAAATATAGGTCGCCCTTTTGCAGGAGACATTTACAAGGTAGAAGGGAAATCTCCATTTGGAAGGGTGCCCTCTCAGTACACCAGGGAGGTGGGGAGGTGACTAAATCTCTAGAAAATGTTATTTGTGGAAAACGCATAGACTGAAATCTGCCTAACAACCTCACTTCTTCGCTGTGCTTTCCCTGCTAACCTCCCAGACTGAGACGTTGTAGTCACAGCTTTATTCTGGAGGCGGACTGGAAACAGCTACTGTACAAGATGAGTGGTTTCACAGAACTTTGATTAATTTACAGGCTTTTGGCCATGGGCTCACTTCTGCTTCTAATTTTGGTGATTTCAGGAAGTTCCCTTAGAAAAATTTTCCTTTTAGAATCCTATGTTTTGCTTGTACCTGGGATGTAGGCTTCTTACTCTGAATATCATTGTCATCTGAATCCATACACTTCATATCATCCCCAAATCCATTCCTATTATGGTTTCCTCAACACCTTCCCTGCCTTCAACACACTATGGACTCCCCCTCCCCATTAATTTCATGTTTTCTGTCATCTCAATGCAACTTTCTGGTGAGGTGAGATATGTGCATGTTTATATCAAACAGCTTATAAGATAAATTCATGTTTATATCAGATGGAATTAGATGTCTGGATTTACCAATGTCTTTTAGAATGTTAAATACTGATCATCTAATAAAAGGTATACAAACATCATGGCTTTCAAAAGCATTTACTTTAAAGTCTAAAATTAACTGATTAAAAGAAATATAAGGAAAGGGGCACCTGTGTGGCTCAGTTGGTTAAGTGTCTGCCTTCGGCTCAGGTCATGATCCCAGGGTCCTGGGTTTGAGCCCCACATCAGGCTCCCGGCTCAGTGAGGAGCCTGCTTCTCCCTCTCCCTCTCCCTCTGTTCCTCCCCACTGCTTGTGCTCTCTCTCAAATAAATAAATAAATAAATAAATAATAAAGATAAATACTCTGTAAGAGTTTGGCAATATATTATAGCCATTCCTGGATTCATGACTCAAGAGATACGTGGCCTTCAATAAATTATATCCTCATTTGGCAAAGGGTATATTGCTATTATTATCTACTTTGTTGAGTTAGGTATCACATGAAAGGTGCCCAGGAAATTTTTCCATATATGTGCTCAATACATGTTAGGTGCTATAACAATAATTATTATAATTACTATTAATCATACTATTGGTAGAAGTAAAGATTAGCAGATCAATGTATTTAGCCTGGTCAGTACACAAACTATTTAACAGATACATTAATGGGATCACGATTACACAGTGTTTTCCACTATGTTCTATCAAATTGTGAATGCCATTTTTTAGAACGAGCACTGGTAAAATAGCATGCATAGAGGAAAGCAACTTTTCACATATAGTGTCTACACATTTAACTCATTTGTCTCCCATTTGTTCTTATCTACTAATGCCTTGGAGTGCTGAACACCAGAGCACCACGTGCAAAGGATACATCCAGGGCCGGTGGGAAAAGGGCCCAGGAATCTTGTATGAAGGTAATTTTAAGGGAAAAATTTTAAGCTGAACTATTTGGGACAGTGCACCATTTCTGAATGCTATCCAAGAATGGAACTCAACAATCCCAGCCCTGTCTTGTATTCTTAACATCAATAACCAGAGTCACAAGAACAAGAAGGCTATGCTAAGTCAGCAGGGTGGACTGTTTTGACATAGGTTCTTTGATTATTCCAGACAGTCCTGCTAAGATCCAACAATGTTCTTTATTGCCTCTCCAGATGAATAACGACGTGGTCTGAGGTAGGGCCGAATTCTGAGTCAACCTATTCCATCCCATTTTCTCTTTTTGATTAAGGGGACAAAGGTCTCCAGAATTATATCCATAAGAAGTAACCTACCACCAGGAAGGACCAGAGATGAAAAATAAGGTACACTGTTAGTGAGCCCTCTTGCTCAACTGTAGACTCCAACAGTTAGAACCAGAAATAGAACCAGAAATAGACAGGACAGCTTAACTCATGCTCTAACTAAAATCCATTGTGCTTAGTTCTTACCACACTTTTTAAACATTCCAACCACCAGACCACAAAGCAATGATAGCAATGCAATGCCTAGAAGACTTCATCCACAAGTCCCCTTCCCTGCCCATGACCATGGGCTGAACACCTACTGACCCTCACCCATGATCACACACTCTCTGCCTGCTCTCTTGCACGTAACCCCCTGCCCCTAATCTTTCCTTATAAAACTCTAGGTGTCCATCTTACTGTGGAGAAGTCAGTTGTTACGACTTGAACTTGCCACCTCCTCTGGCTGCCGGCACCGGAAATAAATTTCTGCCTTTCTCTTTTCCAAACCCTCATCTCTTGAGTTATTGGCTTCTCTTAGGATGAGTTTATCTGAGTTTGTTGGGTGACAGTGTTGACAAACCCAGTCAGGAGCTTTGCTTCTGATTTGTCCAGGCCCCTCGGGATTCCTTGGGACAGAGCAGTGGGCTGGGGCAGCACACCAGAGCTCGCCCATTCATTTCCCGAGTTAGTGGCTGTGATAGATGTAGAGATAATAATACAACTTTTTAAAAAATTCTGACTGTGGCATTGCTATAAATAGGCTCTAATGTTCAAAAAATAAAAGTCTAGCTGTCAGAGAGCTCAATTTGATCTGCTCCACACAAGTTAAAGGGGCATAAGAAACAAAGGCTCCAAGTTTTCATCCATCATCGACTCAGAATCAGCCTGGAGGCCACTGGAACATCTTCAGAAAAGCTGAGAGAGGATTTCCTCAGAAAGCCTGTTTACATCACCAATGCAATGACCCAAGATCCAAAGAGAATTCGAGATATATGGAAGGCCAATCTACTTTTCATTGATCAAAAACTTGGAGACCGGTGCCTTGTGGTATCTCCGTACTTCGTTTTTACTACGTCCAAGTCAAGGTTAGAAGAAGAGAGACCAGGGGAGTAGGAATGAAGGATCCTGATATAACTCTTCTCTGAGTGTCTTTCTGTTTTGCCTTCCAAATATGTCTTTCATTACCATTATACTGAGCGTTATGAGGAATCTATGCCTCCTAGGTGACATCCCTCATGCACTCACCACTTCTCATGGACAGACACACAGTGACCCAGCAGTTCTCTGACATAAAGGAAATGCCTACAACTCCTCAAAATCTCCCTGGGTGAGAGATGAAATGGCTGTTCAGAGGATGGTTCCTTATGCTTTGTTCCCTCTCTTCCCTGAGTAAAGTAAGAGGAGACTTCCCTCCACAGATTTACCACATGTTTTGACCAACAAATGGGCATTGGTTAAATGACTTGGTACTATCAATGGATTTGTGAAAGGTATCCATTGATACTAAGCAGTATGCTAAGCTTTTAAAATAGTAATCCTTGTGATTGTCTGAATTTCCTGACTCTTTCCCTGGTCAGTTAGCAGCATCTTCATCGCCTCGGGGCAAAATGGATTGTTAAAGCAAGAAGAAAAGGGAAAAGAAACAGTATTAAGTTTTGTTTTTCTTTTAAGACCTAAATTAAGGTGTTCACAAGCAAAATGTATCCCCTGAGGAGAGCAGAGGTCAGTTTATGGCATAACGTAGGCAAAAGAAGAGAGTAAAAGGAGTGCCTTCCAAAGAGCTTGAGGGAATAGACCAGACTGACCAGGGATGGGGCATGACTTTGGAGGAGGTGGGGTTAGGCAGAAACCAGAGGACAGGACCTTGGAGTGGGGGAGTATACTGGAGCTCACTTGAGAGATCAACTATTAAATCTTCAGGAGTTTTACAAGTCAGCTAACTTCACATTAGTAGCCTGGAATCAGCTATAGGAGGAATATTTATGCCACAGAAATTGGCAAGCACTATAATTTAGGGCCACCCCCCTCCCGCCGCCTAATATTACCAATATGGGACAGAATAAAATACAGTGAAATTTAAGAGACTGTAGGTAGTCTGTCCCAGAGATCTGGAGGGAAGCCAGGCCGATGCCTGTGGGCCAACCCTTGATATTTATGTGAGGACATCACTAGAACAGCTATCACTGCTGTTTCACATTCCTCTACAGGAAGGGCCTTCCATGGAAAGCTACTGTAAGTCCATTGTAAGCAGATCGTCTAGCAGGAGACCCAAATGTGTCACCCTCATATGAATAGTCTCAAGTGAACAGGCCATTTTTCTGGGATCATTTATTAATACTACAAATAAATAACACATGCACTGTGCATGCTTGGCAATTATTTAATTATTTGTAGGAGTTCATTTAATGTCTATATTCCCCACTAGACTATGAGTTCCATGAGTGTAGAGGTTGATTTATTATTTTTATATATGTTTACAACTATAATTCCAAAACCTTCCTGACTTATTAACTAATGCATAATTGGTAATCAATAAGTATTTCTTCACTGACTGACTGATACATATATCTAAAAAACTCACAATACTTCAGAAGGAGGCAAAGAAAAAAATTCACAGAAATAGAATATCTCTGTGTGGGAATTTACAAAGAAAATTACATTTCTCCCCCACTAATTAATAAATTTACTATCTTTGCAATCAAAGTCCCATAGTTTTCTTAAAAATTTTACAACTTAATGATATGATTATAAAATTCATCTGGAATAAAATTAACAATAGTCAATAAATACTTTAAAAGAAGACTAATGTGAGGCAAAGTTTACCTACAAATTAAGATGTTCTCTATAGTTTTAAGAATTAAAAGTATGTGGCAAACTAATGAATGAAAATAATAGAAAGCATAGAAAAGGACCACAGCATGTAAATGAAAATTTGGTAAATATATTTCAAATCAATATGGAAGGAGTTGATTATTCAGTAAGTAGTGATGGGATAAATAGTAATATTTCCAAGCTACTTGGAAATAAATGGTGTCCTTGCCTCACATTATTCACTAAATATATTTGAGTGGATTAAATCATCAAATATAAAGAGAGTATGACCATAAAATACTACAAAAATAGGGCAGGAGAATAACTCTTTAAGCACAACTTCTAGGACAGAATCGTAAAGAAGTTAAAGATAAATATGGGTATGCAAAAAATATAATGATGCTGTATGTCAAAAGAAGAGCATAAACTCTACGCAAAGGCCAAACGCTTTTCCAAGAAGCAGTGAAGAGAGAGTCAAACACCTCTGTTGTGGGTCTTCTTAGGGCTCCTCTTGGTCAAAGAGCCAAGCTTTCATTTCAATTACAGGCCTGAAGTTGGATTGAGTCTACCATGTTTGCATTTGTGATTTGAGGTGTTCTAATTTAGCCTTCCACCACCATTATATAAAACGTGGATTATTAAAGATATATCTGTTATGGGGAAATACAAATATTCGTAATGGTAAGCTGATAAACCCCAAGTACATTATTGGCTTTGTGTACTTGAGATTTACTGAAAGCCTGTCAACTGGCCCACTTTAACAAACAAGTTCACTTCCATTGAAAAATGTCGGCTCAAAGTGTAATAAGAATACTTCTGGATAATAGTAATCTTTCTACCCTCTGAGTGAGACTTACTGGTAGTGAGTAACACAGTTAAACTATTTGGACTTGTTGGCTGCAGTGTACATATTCCAGATTTAAGAGTTTTATTTGACTAATAGGTAGTTCATGAAAATCTTTGCTCTTTTAGCCAGCATTCAGTGTGGAGACTGTAGTTTCTGATTACATTTACAGACAATAGCAATGACAAAAGCAAGAATAATTTGAAATTGCATTTATGTGGCCCCTTTTAGAGTTAAACACACTAAAAAAAATCTAAGTAATTCTGACCAAAAATTTAGGAGGTGAAACTCTATTATTCCAATCCCATGGAGAGAAAATTTAGGTAAGAAAAATACTGCATACTATTACTTTACTCTGACCAATTCTATATCATAAAGCACTAAGTTGTATGCAAAAAAGAAGAAATCAAATATCACCACAGCAATCAGTATGATTTAATTCTGTTCAATGACAAATTATTCTTTAGTAACTACATGCCATTCACTGTGCTAGACACTCAGGACAGAAAGATGAGGAAGACACTACAATTCAAAAAATTCTCAATTGTTAACAAAATCAAATAAATATGCTATCTACCAAGTTTTTTTAGAAAAAGATTTTATTTTTAAGTAATCTCTACATCCAACATGGGGCTCAAACCCACAACCCTGAGATCAAGAATTGCACGCTCCACCCATTGAGCCCGCCAGCCACACCTACCAACTTTTCTTAAATATTAATGAAGGTACATAAATGGACAAAGAATGGCTACACAAAAAACCAAGGATGGCAGTATATATGTGTGAAATATCCCCGTTAAAACACTGTACTTAAAAAGTGTGTAGTGGAAATTTGGTTCCATGTTGACTTTGATCTCTGAAAGGAAGTTAGGTCTGTTCAAACGCTGAATCTACACAACGGCTCTCAATATGCAGCATTTAAGTACTGATAGTAGAATAGACCCAAGGAGAGCCTGGAAAAACTCCCTACTGGGACAATAAATGTTAATGTACTATATCAGGAAATTTGGCAAGGACCCAAGGACAAATGAAGAGTGAGGAGTAAAAAGAGAAGGAAAAAGAAGAAGGAACATAAACTATCCTACTCAACATAAGCCTCTGAATAAGTCCATAAATAAATTAAATGTTAAGAAACACAAACACAGGGGCGCCTGGGTGGCACAGCGGTTAAGTGTCTGCCTTCGGCTCAGGGCGTGATCCCGGCGTTATGGGATCGAGCCCCACATCAGGCCCCTCTGCTATGAGCCTGCTTCTTCCTCTCCCACTCCCCCTGCTTGTTCCCTCTCTCGCTGGCTGTCTCTATCTCTGTCGAATAAATAAATAAAATCTTTAAAAAAAAAAAAAAAAGAAACACAAACACAAGCAATACCTGCAGCAGGAATTTGTTCCAAATGAACATAATTTCGGGGGACAGTCCAAACTAAATTTTGAAAGAAGTAGATTAGAACATCCAGAGATTTAAAAAAAAATAAAATTTTTATTAAAATTATGCAATAAATAGGTACAAAAATATAAACAGGTAGAAAAGAAAATGGAATAAATAAGAAATCTTGGAAATGAATATTAACTATTTTTTATGGAAATAAAATAGATGAAATGGACTGATAATAGGTGAAGAGAGGACTGGTGAATTTGAAGGTGATTCTGAATAATTCACGTAGAACTTGGTACAGAAAGGAAAAGGGATTTAAAATAAAAATATAAAGAAGTATTAAGAGGCAGGGAGGACTAAGAGACCTCAGTAATCATATATGAGTTCCTGGAGGAGAAAATGGAAAGACCAGCAAGGAGACAATATTTAAAATATTGTTAGCTGCGAACTCAAGAATTGTGGACTCATATTGAAAGTGCATTCTTAGTGTTAAATATGATAAATAAATATATACTCATGCCTTGACACATCATAAAGAACCATAGAACATAGAAATAAAGATAAAATCTAAAAAGCTATCAGGGAAAGAATTATTTACAAAGGAACACCACATGAGTAATAACAGTCATTGGTAAATAATGGAGTCCTGGTATCTTCAAAGTGCTAATAACCATTACCCTGAAATTTTATATTTAGCTCAACTATCAAAGAAGAATGAAGGGTCTTATTTTAGCCTTTGCCAGACATACAAAGTCCAAGAAACCTTACCTCCCCCAGAAAACCCTCACAAAATCACTATCTACATATGCTTAAGCAATTATGTACATCAGAAAGAAGAAAAGGAACCCAGAAGGAAAACATAACATAAGAGAAACAGAAGTGGGCATGGAAGTGGAAAAAAATGTCAGAAAATATAGTCAACTATTAACTGCAAAATATGTGCACAGACATGAACATGCACAAAACACTGAAAGTAAACAATGGACAATAATAACAAGATGGATGGGAGAATGGGAAGGTTCAATAAATAAGCAGTTTGGCTAAAATGCTAGAAATATAAAGCAGTAGCCAAAATGTGTTCAAGAACAATGGTAACCACTATCATCCCATCAAGAGTAGGAAAGTAGTGAAAAAAGGAACAAAGAGAATGACATAAACAAGAAAAAAGTACAAGTGCATAAACAATCACAATTTATGTAAATAGATTAAATACAGAGATTATTAGATTTTCTAAAAATATCACAGATCATATGAAAATAAAGGGATGAAAAAGCATTTTTCAGCAAATTCTTATCCAAAGAAAGTCAACATAACAACATTAATGCCAATCAAACAGAATTTTAAGTCTAAACGTACCCTTAATGAAAATGAGATTGAAAAATTATAGGACCAGAGGGGGCCTGAGTATAACCTGGAAGGCCTTATAGATATAAGAATGCAGAAAAAGCACTTGATAAAATTGAATATCCACTGATGATAGAACTTTAAGCAAACCAGAAATGGAATTTTATTAACATGGTTTTAAATTTAAAAACTAATAGCTGACTTATACTTAAGATGAAGCTTGAAAACATTGGCTTTAAGATAAGGATCACGACAAATAGATCATCCTCATGACTTCTCTATTATATTCTATTGTAGGTCAATGCTACCGACTTTTATTTTTTTAAAAAAAAAGATGTAAAATGAGAAAATAAAAGTTGAAGCCATGACTGATTTTTAGATGATATACTTGTCTATATAATAAAGCCAAGAAAAAAAAAAAGCCACGAAGAAGTTTTCTAGATTCAAAACGAATAAAAACAACAATACAATATATTTATATATGCTTAGGACGTGTTAGGTACTCTTACAAGCAATTAAACATATTAATTCACTCAATTCTCACAATGAGAGGTAGGTACTAATATTCTCATTTTGCAAATGAGGAAACTGAAGCGCAGAGAAGTTAAATCATTTTCCCAAGGATACACAGTTAGTGAAGTGGGAGAGCTGGGAATCAAGCCCAGGTATTTTAGGCCCAGTGTCTGGGCTCTAATCACACATACCACAACACTCCTATACTCCTAGAAAGAACCAATCAGCAAATGTAGTACAAAATCAAAGGATCGTAATAACATTAGCAATAAAGATAGCTAAGAACACATATCATAAATAACATGTAAGTATTTTATGGATAAAATTACCCAAAAAGTTGTAAAATAAATGACATAAAAAGAAACCCGAAGAGACGAAGAGATACATGTGTTAATTTTACTAAATTTATGCTAAATACAATTGCAACAGATATTTTGAAAGAGTTTTCAGTGGAGTTTTATGCACTTTTATAAAATTCTGTAAGAAAGTACAGGACCAACAATAGCTAAGAAATATTTGAATATTTGGGGAGAAAAATGAGGTGGGAAGGTTTGTCCTACATGATATGGAGACCCGCTATAGCTATTAAAAACAGTATGATTAAGACAATGGGGTACTGGACAGGGAGAGGGAGACCAATCAGAACAGAACGGAGAGCGCAGAAACAGACCTAAACATATCTGGAAGCATGGGTATCTGGAAAGGGGGAGAGAAGATCAAGGGGTCAATGAATGTTGATGAATGGGTGTGCAGAGTTGGCTTCCTGGTGAGACTGGGAAGGATGATAAATGACCTTCAACTTCCTGTATTGTTTCATTTAAAAACAGTAACAACATAAACAGCATGAAGCAATGTTACAATGTGACGGAAGTGGAGGGATAGATGGTTGTGTGCGATATGGTTCTTTGTAGACATTTCTACTATTTGAAATACTGCACAATAGTAAAAGAAGATCTATAAATACACTTATAGATCAAAAAGACATTGGACAATATTCTGCACCATTTCTTATAGTTCTCTGAAAGCTAGAAACAGAAAATTGTTGTCTTATCATGACACAGAATTCTATCTCAAAACATTCAATATCGTAGTTCATATTAAAGCACAAGAGGTATCCCCTTAAAATCCAGGGAAAAAAGAACATCTATTTTATAACTATTAAATAGTATTATTCTGAAATTTGTAGCACGTGCAATGGCAGTAAACATATAAAAGGAATAATGATTATTAAAAAAAAGACAAATATATTAGTTGTGGGTGGAATTAAATATCCAGCAAATACAGGGGACTACTGAACATCGTATAGAGAAAAGCTCAGGAAAATACCTGAAGGCATGATAAATATGCAGTAACCAATGGCATTAGAATATTTGAGCACTATCAAATGTGCTAAATGAGAGGGAAAATGACTTATTTACAACATTAAGGGAAGTATGAGATACCTGTAAGTCCTCTGATCAAGACATACACAAGAACTTTAGATAACAGCTTGAGCTACTGTAGAATGGGATGGAACAAAACAGAAAAGAATAGAATAAGGGCAGGAACAACACATATTGTTTTCTTTAAAATATTGCACGTAGGTTGGAAATGGAATAATTATTCAATTGAAGTGCTGAGTAAATTGATTACTCTTCTGGAGGGACAAACATTTCACCCTATGTGAAAATCAGTACCCTGCAGATGAAAGATACAAATCAGTTAACCGAACTTAACTACTTCCTTACTGAGCCCTTCTAGACTATGTTTCTTCCTTTGCCTCAAATGCACACCCTCCCCCACCCACTCTTCACCTGGCTCACTCCTAAGAATCCATCATTACTTGGTTAGATATTAAATTCTCCAGGAAGCCTCCCTTGAGTGCTTGCTACACACTGCCAAGACTGACTTTGACCTCTATCCTACATACACATTTCCCTATCTTAAGACTTATCTCACTAAATTGTAATCATCAGTTCTGTAATCAGAAGTTCTGTAAGGTCAGGCACCATGTCTTAGTCCTACTACAGCCCTAGTGCCTTTCCACTGGATGTCTAAACATATACATGCTTCCCCAAAGCTCCCTTCCTACTGTCTCCCCTTCCTGGTAACCCTCTGCATTCTATTCTGGCAGTTCCTCATCCTAAGGGCTGAGGTTTTCAAGAGCACCTGACAAAGTTTCAGAGCTCGAATCTAAAATGTTCTCAAACAGCTGTTTGCTTGTGGATCTCACCGAAATGGTGGGGTTATGAAAAGATGAGACAGGAATCTATCTCTCTACTAACTCTCTTTAGCCCTTAAAATTTCTTCTGCACACAAAAACCGTATTCACGGTTTTTATTTATTTATTTGACTTCTGGATCGTATTTTTCCTTTAAAGATAATCAGACTGGCAAGCGTCATCTCCCTCCCAACAGTAGTTGAAGGTTTTGTTCTTAGTGGTGACTAGCAGACTTTGTCTTGCTGCTCTCTTTCAGTGACCTTTTTTTCCAATACCTTATGGACTGTCTTATAAAGGCTTTTCTCATGGGGCATTTTTCATAGAATCCTGTGCCTTCCCCAGCCCCCACCTTCCCACATCGAGGGTGCTGAGGGGACCTCTGAACGCTGTCATCTGGAGAATACCTGGACCCAACACTAACAGCCTCACCACTACCATCTTGTTAGACTTAAATCAATCACCGTGCAGCCAGAGTTCTCAAATCCCTCATGCCTAGGTCCTAAAGCCATATGGTTTTGTAGGCAGTGAGGCGATCCCTTCAACACCACCCTTTGGTTCCCTTCCCTGATGAAAGACTTCCACTGCCACTACCTCAAGGCATCAAAACAGCCCGAATGTGGCCTTTTCTCATCCAGATCCATCTCAAAATAGTTCATTCTCCCCAAGGTGCAGCTGCTTCAGTCTTGAGACTCCTGTTAAATGCTAGATGTTCCGAGGTCTTCATGTACAAATCACCCCGCTTATTTCCCAATATTCCTTGTTATAGAATTGTTCTACCTTCCAGTGACCCAGAGTCATAATTACTTGTTGAAGAAAATGAGTGGACGTTTCTGATTCTTTACGTGGTTTATGTTGTTTGCTCCAATGGTGACATCAACTTGGCCCTTCAGTTATCATGTTGAAATCCTGTCTGTCCTTTCTCTTCCCCCTTCCAATACCCAGCCATTCCTCACTCTTCCAATGACATGGGATCCTGCTTTCTTTCAACAAACATAGTACTTTCTATTGCCTTTGGAGGAATTAGGTATTAGTCTAACATGAATTCTTTCTCTTTAGTTACATGTTTTTTCCTTTCTTCTTAGTGATAAACTTCTTGGGATTCTGTTTTAAAATTTTTTCTTTCCTTTACGTGTCTTATATCATGCTTTGCTTATAGCAGATGTTCAAGAAAATTGGTTGAATTGAAAATAATTATCTATGGGCTTTCATTAATACCTCATATTTAATTAAATAGACTTCTCAGATCTAAATAGTTCTACAGTATGAATTTTTTTTTTACTGCTTTTAATTGTATTCAGGACTGACAAGCAAAAGAGAAGTTCTTGATCTGTGCAAACTGTATTTTAAAAATTACCTCTAAAAATAACAATTAAAATATTACTTTAATACAAAACAATTTAAACTTTTAGATGCATAAAAACATTAATATCGTAGGGCATAAGAGTAAGATGTTAGAAGTAGGTGAGAAAAAGAACAATGTAAATTCAGTGTGTGCTTGCTTGGCAAGCTAAAAAAAAAAAAAAAAGGGGCAAGCCTTTCAGAAACCGAAGTGAAATGATAATCATAACATCTGGTCTTTTTTAAAAAGCTAGTCAAAGTCATACCTATGCTATATAGCAAAGATCCTAGCTAAACACTGAAGAAAAAATATGGCTCCAGAAAAATGTGATCCTAATTAAGAGACAATTAAATCATGTTTTGATAAAAAGATGTATTCATTTCAGAACTTTCACAAAGTTGTACATGGTTCTTCCAGATCACTGGTTTTAAAACAAGGGTGCACATCAGAATCACATGTGAAACTTAAAAAAAAAAATACACCCCAGAACAACTAAATTATTATCTTCCATTGGGAGGGGAGGGGAATGCACACATGTATTTCTAAATATCTACAGAAGTGATTCTAATTTATACCCCTGTGACAGGGGCAGGGTTTATGGGTCTAAAGCTATCCAATGTGGGGGAAGGGGCTCTTTAGGAAAAGGAATACAAAATTAGGGAGTAAACCCATGTAAGTGGGGGAAGGGGGTTCTGAAGCTTAACTCTCATTGGTCTCAAATAAATCTGCCTCTGTCCCTCTGTATTTAGGATGACCTTGATCACCTCTTCTAGACTGGCTATGGTATTACTCTATTACTGTTTTTATTGCCAATAATAAAAAATAATAAAATAATTTTCATTACCAATAAAAAATAATGGCCAACACTACTGAACAACGCACTCTCACTCTGTGCTAGATACAGCGCTCATCCCTTCATACGGGTACTTAAACTTTCACAACCGGATGAGATTAAGCGCAACTGATTATCCCCGCTCTCTGAATGTGGAAACTACAGCTTTTTGAGGTGAAATAGTGTGTCAACCTTGAACAGCGAACCGTGAAGGCTGAGATTTAAACTATTAACTCAATTGCTTAGAGCTAAAAGTATCTGGGATCAAGCCTATAGATACTGTTTCTCAAACTTAAGAGTTCTTCTCAGTTATAGAACCACGGAGTATGGATTCATACCTGGACATGCCATTCTGCCAACATTTGCTGTTTTACCTACTTAGACTGGAAAAGAAAGTATAGGTGCCTCAAAACAAATGTGTCAGTTAAAGTCACTAAATCAAAGGGCTGTTTGACATTTTGTTTTAACTTCAACATCATCACACTTTCACTTGGCGCAGAAGCCACGGGCCTGCAGTTCAAACTCTATTTCACAAGATGGCTCCCTTGCTATCCTCAGTTGCAACTTATATAATAAAATCCTACACCGCAATTGTAAAGTTGCGAATCTGTAGGAAGTTACATAGTTCTTGTTGGTTTCTGAACCTTTCTAAAATCATGAATATCTGATTAAGTTGCTACCAAGCATTTTTTGCTACCAAGATTCTTTTATAGAACCTACATCGAAAGCTAAAAGTTGAGAGGAATTCCCTTTGCAAAGGAATTTTGCCAAAAAACAATAATTATCCTCCTGCACATTGTTTCCTAACTCCCCCAGCTTTTTCTTTGGTACATTGGAAGTACATCCCACTCCCTTTTCACCCAGGCAAAGAGGTGCTTGGTGAGAGGGCAGGAGGAGGAAGAGAGAGAGCCTGCCAGGGGAGAAGTAAGAGCACATTTACTCCTAGGGAGCTGCCCACCATTCCCTAGTGAGAAGAGCCCCACGTGAGGATGACCCAGGAGAAGGGAAACAGCTCAAGTCCTTCTTAGTTTCAACATGCACAGAGATGCACTTTCCACAGAGAGTGCATCGAACTGTCTTAGATTTGATTCTAAATGTTTTTAAAGACATGCATTTTTTAGAAGATTTATTTATTTTAGAGAGTATGTGAGCATGAATGGGGGAGGGGGAGGGGCAGAGGGAGAGAGAGAATCTCAAGCAGACTTCCTGCTGAGTGTGGAGCCCAACACAGGCCTCGATGGGTCTTATAACCCTGAGATCATGACCTGAGACAAAACCAAGAGTCGGTTGCTCAACCAAATGAGCCACCCAGGAGCTCCGTAAAGATACGCTTTTTTGATAAAACATGACCACTAAATGTTGGCCAACTATTTTATCTGAGGCTCAAGCCAATAAAAGAGATCTCATTCAAGGTGTAATAAAATATTTCTACAAATGGCTGCAAATTCATGTGCTATTTAACTGCCTCTTACCTGATTCTCCCTATAAACCAAGAAAGGAGAAAAATGACCCCAAAACAGTAAAGAAATGGGGAACCATTTCCAGCAAAATATGAATGATGAGTTTTCCCATTTGTTTTTTTAAAGAGAGAGAGAGAGAGGACTCAAGCACACATGGGAGGGGGAGCAGGCATGGACAGAGAGAGAGGGAAAGAGGAAATCTTAAGGGTTTAACAGGCTCCGCATCCTGTTCAAAGTCCCATGTGAGCTTGATCTCAAGACCCTGAGATCATGACCTGAGCCAAATTCAAGAATTGGAAGCTTAACCCACTGAGCCACCCAGGTGCCTCAAGTTTTCCCATGTTTTGAGAGAGATTGTAAGTCAGGAATCTGCTATGATAATAACACATTTCCTGGAAATCATACTTGTAACAGTTATTGTTAAAAGAAATTTCCTATAGGAACATCAGTATAATTTGATGTCATATTCCTGACCAAACATGGTATCAAACAATAAACTATAAAAGCAATAAATAAGGGGGACTGGCTGGCTCAGTCAGTAGTGCATGCAATTCTTGACCTTGGGGCCATGAGTTCAAGCTCCATGCTGGGCATAGAGTTTACTTAAAAAACAAAAAAACAAAAGAAAACAAGCAATAAATAAAATCATACCATCTACTGGCAAAGAGTCTCTCATTGACCAGAATTTGGTCAGGCTCTTCCGAACTCTCTTTTTTGACTAAATCTTGGGCTCCCGTGTCCTTCCCTGTTTTTTGTTTTAAATATTTTATTTATTTATTTATTTATTTATTTGGCAGAGTGAGAGCACAAGCAGGGGGAGCAGCAGGTAGAAGGAGAGGGAGAAGCAGGCTCCCCACTGAGCAGAGAGCCTATTGTGGGGCTCAATACCAGGACCCTGGGATCATGACCTGAGCTGAAGGCAGACGCTTGACCAACTGAGCCACCCAGGTGCCCCATCCTGTGTCCTTCCTTGTAAAGTCCAGTTCTAACAAGAATCCTGCTAAGTCAGTTTAGACAGAAACCCCCATCCTAAATATTTGATCACTCTCCATATCTGATTGGGTTCCTCATCTTCCACCATTGCCAAGGTGATATCTGATCATCCAACAGACCTTCAGCAAGAATCTTGATAGTAGTTTTAGCTCAAATTCTCCCTTACTCCTAATGTGTTCTCTTAGCAATTTTCTATCCACTGACGCTTTCCCTGCTCCTTGGCTATAAATTCCCACGTTGCCTTGTTGTATTCAGAGTTGAACCCAATCTCTCACCCCTACTACAAAAGTCCATGGCAGCGGTCCTTATACTTATCACAATGGTCCTAAAGAAAATTTGTCTTACCTTCTTTAACAAGTGTCATTGGATAATTTTTTCCTTAACACTATAAGTGGTAAAATGATAAAGCTATACAATTCATCTATCATCAAACTTTTCTAAAAGTAATATAATAGAAACAATAAATGTAAAAAAATTAAAATTTTATGTATTTTAAAAAGTTGGACCTTGGTCTAGATTAATAATCTGAACTGCCAAAAAGCTACACTATCATTGATTTGCAATCATTTTCCTAAAAGAAGTCAAACACACTCATTCGAATTTATTTTCTTTTCTTTTTATTTATTTTTAATTTTTTTAATAATAATTTTTTATTATGTTAGTCACCATACAGTACATCCTTAGTTTTTGATGTAAAGTTCCATGATTCAA